>NC_079444.1:12083998-12271498 GCF_903798145.1 Danio aesculapii | reverse complement strand
AAAAAAATTACATTTTAAAGAAAGCTGCAAACCTTCAAACATTGACCTCCTACTATTTATTTGTTTTCCCTACTATGCATGTCAATGGTTACAGGTTTTCAGCTTTCTTCAAAATATGTTATATAGAGTGCTTTCACACTTAGTTCAATTGCCTGCTCCGAACCCAAGCTCGATTGTACTCCCTACCCCCTCCTCCCCCCCTTGTCACCTTCTCGGCTGGTTTGTGGTCGCATTGTCTTTTTGTCCTTCGGAACCCCTGGTACGCTTGCGTCATTGAGCTGCTGTTGTGTGTACAGTTGTTGCTAGGTGACGGCCACGAAAGCCAAGGTGCCAAAATAGAAAGACGAATGCACATCACGGTCGTTCTGCTTTTACTGAACCTTTTGTTTTTGGTAACATACAGAGAGCGAATCTGTCGAAAAAATATTAAAACAGTCAGAACAGAACCCAATGTCTGCAGAAGCTGTTTTAGGAGGAGACTAGCAGACATTATCACTGTGTTTGCACTGGGTCAGTCCCATACACAGACATACACACATGAATTAACGTTATGAAAACTGAAATTTGTTGTACTGTTGGCGGTTCACTTCTATTATTTGGTACGATTTCATTCAAATCAGAAATGAATCGGACCAGAGTTTGTTCAAACCGTACCCCAGGCCACCTCGGACTCAGGTACAGTTTACGGGTGCGCACCCGAGTTTAGAAGACACCGTTCACACTAGCTAAACGTACTGTACATTGACGTCAAACAAACCCGGGTGCAGACCAAACGTGCTAGCGTGAAAGCACCCATAAAAAAATAAAACAACACAGAAACTCATAAAGATTTAAAACCACTTGATGGAGAGTAAATAGGGAATACATTTTTCATTTAGGGTAAACTACCCTAAACTAAAACTTGAGTTTAATACATCAGCAGCCTTGGTATTTGGGGCTAAATCAATTACAATCACAAACACATACAGACATACAATTTACAAAAACAAAGGAGTTTCAGTATAGCTTATATCATGAAGTCATACATACTAAACAGTCCCTAGTAAGCATTTATAAAACAAGTGTATTTTGAATAAAATTGTATATACAGCTATGGATATTTCAATTAAATTACTTCTCTCTATTTATGATTCATAGCTTCATGTTGGAGTAAATATACATTTTTGTTTAATTTTGTGCTGATGACATTTATTGCAATTTGAAACAAAGACATTGTCATACTGTATAGAGCATTTTCTGTGTGAATAAATTAACAATAAGATGTCAAAAAATGTTCTCAGACATTTTTAGACAAAACAATGGCAATGTTTTAACATAAATGTACAGTTGAAGTACATTAAATTGAGTACATTAAGTTGAAGTATTAAATTTTTTTAATTCCTCCTAAATGATGTTTAACAGAGCAAGGAAATGTTCACAGTATGTCTGATAATATTTTTTCTTCTGGAGAAAGTCTTATTTGTTTTATTTCGGCTAGAAAAAAAGAAGTTTTTATTTTTTTAAAAACATTTTAAGGTCAAAATTATTAGCCCCCTTAAGCTATATTTTTTGGATAGTCTACAGAACAAACCATTGTTATACAATATCTTGCCTAATTATTCTAACCTGTCTAGTTAACTTAATTAACCTAGATAAGACTTTAAATGTCACTTTAAGCTGTATAGAAGTGTCTTGAAAAATATCTAGTCAAATATTATGTACTGTCATCATGGCAAAGATAAAAGAAATCAGCTATTAGAGATGAGTTATTAAAACTATTGTGTTTAGAAATGTGTTGAAAAAAGTCTTCTCTCCGTTAAACAGAGAAAAAATAAACAGAGGGGCTAATAATTCTGACTTCAACTGTATGTTTTTCTCTTAAATTAGCTAAAAATTATTTGCATCTGCATATTTTGTAGTGCCTTTGTGTTACTTGTATGTAACCATGATCTGAGAGTAACATAATTCCATTTCTTTGTATGTCTGTTCATGTGGCAGAATTGACAATAAAGCTGTATTTTGACCTCCACTGACCTTCAGACAAGTTAAAACCAATGTTTGGTGGATTAAACATTTGTTATTCTATTCAAATATAAGTAATAAGTATTAGTATTCAGTAATATTATTAGTACTACTAATATCAATAACAACTAAAACAATTTTATTGAAATGTATAACTAGATTTGACTCAATAACACATTTAAGAAGCACAACAAAAATGGGTTGCTAAAAAAAGTGCCAGGTACTCCTCAGCTTTTCCTTTGCTCAAAGTTTTGCGCTTTTCTCTCTTAAACTGCAGCTGTGGTATATCACTGGATTTAAATGAAAATATTAAAAGCGTATGGTCATATCCATGTGCCATATGGAAGCACTTTGTATCTTTAGTTATGCCCTGTCGAGTTTAGCGCAAGTGGCGGCTACCATACGCACAGTGCCATGATGCTGTTTTATTCATGGAGTCAGTGTTCATATCTTTTTTTTTTTTTTGTAGGGGGAGAAATATGAAGTTAAAGGATAGTTAACCCAAAAAGTAAAAATATCATCTCCATTTGTTCACCCTCAAATGGTTCTAAATCGTTATGAGTTTATTTTTTTCTGTTGAAGACACTGACATGCATAATAGGCAAGAAAAATACTATGGAAATCAAAGGCTACCAGATTCCGGATGTTTTTATTGTGTTTAACAGAAGAATAAGAAACTTAAACAGGTTTGGAACAAGTGAAGGGTGAGTAAATGATGACAATTTACTTTTTTTGGATGAACCATCTCTTTAACCAAATAAATTTTCAGCTAAAGAAAGCGGTTTAACTGTGGCACCCCCAAAAATTTCATTAGCAAGAATGCCGGAAGCGTTCACTTAAACCATGAGCTTGCTAACTGAAAAACACAGACAACGGCCAACCAGGAAATGAAATACTATCTTAAGCAGCCGACATGGATCCAGAGGAGCTCGATTTCAGCTAGAGTCTCGCAGACTTATTCCAAGCAACATCAGATCCTTCCTACAGCCCGTGCTTCCTTCCAGGTGACTGGCAACCAAAGCTTCTCGCTTCACCTAAAAGCTCCTGTAAGCCCGAGTGGGAAAGAGCTCTGGGCTTCAACAATGCTCTCTTTGTCTTGCACCAACACACTACCTACCAGCCGACGCTTTGATTGCAAGCCAAGACAAACCACTGTGTTGGGTTACAGTTCTTGTAGCCAAACACCACGCTTGTGTTTAATATACTACAGTCTTTCTGCATTTTGCTTCCTGTCAATCAAAGCCGCGAGACTCAGTGGGTTTGGCCATTACTTCATTATGTAGAAAAAGAGAAAGGAGCGTGTTTATTATGATCGGAAAATTATCCAGACACGTAGCAGCCGATGGTGAGATAAGGCAGGTGTGCTTCCAGAAAAAGGGGGCACAGGGAAGGGTCTTTAGCGCCTCAGTCAGTGGCGAGCTTATGAATCCTTTAATCCCCCCCATTTTCAAAGGTCGCTCGCTGATTTCAGGGATCACATGAAAGAGAAAGAGATGCGATTGTGACAATGGGTCTGATGTGAGGGAGGCTTTGAAAAATGGGTTTTAGAGATGAGATTAAATTCTTTGTTCAAGCAGGTTTGCACCTACGAGGAGTTCAACATGGGATCAGATTTGCTAAGAACTTCCACCGATAGAAACCTATGATGCCCAGGAGAGCTTAAACATGCTACAAGTTAAGAAGACTAATGCAAATAAAAAAACATTACCACGAGAAAGCATTTTCATTAATTTGACAACACTTGCAAATTCTCGCAACACATACAAATACAAAAACGCGCTGCAAATAGGGCAGAACAAAACAGAAATGTGTCAGCAGACAGCAAAAAAAGTGACTTAAGGCTGATTTGTACTTCTGCATGATTGCTGTAACCCATGGTGCATGCCTTGTGTGTAGTTGTACATTTGTACTTCGGTTGGTGTTGTTTAAAACTTTAGTATAAGGCTGTGTGATTAATTTAAATTGAATCGCAATCTTGATTTGAAACGTTGTGATTAGCTAATCGCAAGAGGCTGTGATATGAAATATATATGTATTATTTAGTTTCCCCAGAGCAAATGCGTGACTGCCGTCTGTGTGTGATAGACTACTAGCCAATTGAGTGAGCACACTTTCGTTCCACCCAATCAGAATTGCACAACAGAACTATGCGGAACGCCCACATTAAAAAAAATGTAATAAAAAACAAACAAACACGAAAGCGCTAACGAGCTGGGATGATGGCATTTGCTGCTTCAGAAGCATTAATAGACAAATTAATATGAAAGAAAAACAAGACATTAGTAATATGGGAATATGTTGGTTTTAAACACCGAACAAAAACAGGTCATTTTATTAGAATTGTTGCAACAGCATGAAGAAATATAACAACCAGCACCTAAAAAAGCACCACAGACAGCTATATGAGGAGCGTCTTGCTAAAAAGTCAATTGAAAGTAAAGCCAATGACACTCAATCTAGCAGCAAGTAACAGCAAAGTACAATTTCAGAGTTCTTTCAGCCATGTTAGTTTGCTGAGTGTACTGTATTTTTATAATTATATATTTTTTGTTTTTATAATTAGCTACACTATCTCCCTAATTTGAGATCAACATGTTTACAGACAGGTAATGTTATTTCTATTTGTTTACTGTTTGCTCTAGAGAAAAATGAGTGTTTCATTTCTGAATATTAAAAAATAAATTTGAATAAATGTTTAACTTAAGCAAGTTGAAATTTTTTCAGTTCCTTTTTTAACTAACACTTTGATACAGAATATTGAGCTGAAGCTGGACTACAAAATTAAATCACAAATCAAATCGAAGTCGAAACATCTGTCAAAAAATAAATTAATTAATTAAAATAATCGCAATTAGATATTTCCCCCAAATCGCACAGCCCTACTTCAGTAGGCAATAGGTATTTGAGTTCCTCTGTGTTGAGTTTCTTCGTGGGTGTTTTGCTTTTTTTCTAAATGCTACCTTAAATGTACACGTAGCTCAAGCTCGCTCATTCAGAGGCGGGAACCAACGGACGTGCAACAACTTTAATCGGAACGTAAAGACAAAACAAATGTTTCCATCCGGAGCTCCTTTACAGGACTCGACACTTGCTGCATATAATATACATCCTAAATAGTATTTGAAAATAGATCTAGTATGTCCCAAATCGTAGTATGTTGAAAAAGAGTATGCCAAAGTTTCCTGGATGGTTTACTATTTCCGGTAAAAATTGTAAGTGTAGAACCGTCCATACTCTGACCTCTGATATTGCTCTTAGTACATTGCCCATTGGACGTGAATTCAATTAGAACTACAAACACGGGTGAAAAGTGTAAATAAACTACAAACTTGATGGACGCGTGAGCCCAACCGTCAATAGAGAGGCTTCGGTAAAAATGTTTGTATGACTGTTAATTAATATCTAGCCAACTGGAAAATATTTCAATTGCACTTTCTATGTTATATTTCATCTGCCACAACAATACTGAACTTACATAAAGACGTGTTTGGATATTTACGTCTGAATGCAGAATTATCCAAAGACCTGAGGAGATTTCTCTGCATGAAAGACTCATGAACGGGAGATTAATCTGCTGCTGCTTCTCCAATAAGGTGTGAAATTAAATAAGACAGAAATGTGGATGATGTGTGGATGTTTGACAGGGCTCATAACTAAGCAACATAACATCTGTTAACGAGGAAGTAGTATGCAAGCTAGTATTGTAAAGCTTGCATATACTCTTCTGTGTTACACACTCTAAAGTATCTATCTTTTCATCACAAAAAATTACATACTTTTAGGGAATAATACAAGTATGCGAATTGGGATGCAGCAAGTCACTCTCTCGGGCTCGCAGCTCTCTGCACTGTCCATACTCATCGCAGCTACCAAGCCGATGAATCAACAGCCGACATGTAGTTACATTTTTTGAGAGGTGCGCATCAGCGTAGGCATCAGTCTTGGTGAAGACTATGCGATCGCACAAAGGCTGCACCTTTAGCTGCTTCCTGTTTAGAGTAATACCATTTAATTTAATATTAATTGCATAATTTGTCCGATTTTTATAGAGATTAAAATACACACAAAAAAAATGTATAACAATTTATTTAAAATAAACAAAAATAAACCGCTGACCCTAAAAGCAGCCAGGTTTTTAACTTATTGGGGTCTCCCAACACATTTACGTTGTGTTCTGTGGTATTTGCATGTGTTGTACGGTTGGGTCGATAGACAATGCCATCATCTATCTCCGATGGTTGATAGACATCACGATGCTAAGCCGACATCACAACCCCCCCCCCCCCCCCCCCCCCCACATACACACACACACCTCGCAACAGCACTTTACCCCCGTTTACACTAATGTGTCTTTTAAAATGGCATTTAGAATGAAAGTGATCCACATAGCATTTCTGAAAAGCCCTCCTTCCACACAATACAGCTGAAAACGCACATCACGTGAGCACACACACACACACACTCGGGCATGCGCTGCAGCATATGCACACATCTGAGCTCCAGCTGTCAGCGGGTGCTTTGAGCACAAAACCCCGGAGAACAGTGCGCGTCGAACAGTTTGTCAAGGATGTATCGCGGGATCGCATCTCACTATAGTTGCTAAACTATACCAGAAATAATGGTGTTGCCTTGGTTACGGCAGTAAACAAAGCAACATGATGTCAAGTCAAGTAGGATTTCATTGATTTCATAAACTACAAAGCATCCTGATATTCGCAGATTTAATTCAGGCAAACTTTAGCATACAACCATACATTGCATAATCAAGAATGATATCAAATTTACTACTTTGCAAAATAGCATTTAAGACTTTTAGTACTTTTTAAGGGTCTTTAATTTCTCTACATTGATTAGTCAACTTTTAATACTTTAAGACCCCGCGGACACCCTGTTAAAAGAATACAGAAAAAAATGGGGCCTTGCACAACTTTCAAGAAACAAAATGGATTCATTCAAACTATAGTGTCACATTGTCAGATCAATATACTCCATAGTGACAAAATTACTATAAAATTACCTTGTTTGAAAGTCTTTTCAATTATTTAAGCAATTTAATGCAGGACTGCTGAATATAAAGTATTAATGTGCACTTAAAAACCCAAAGTTTTAGGGGCTTTTTTGCTGTAATTTTTGTTCATTCAAATGTTTTTCGTTTTTTTATTGAAACAGTGTTTGCATTCATCTAATATTCATTAGGAAAAAAAACCTAACAATTAGATAACCATTTTGGCAAATCCCTATGCTGTACATCCATCGATTATTTTTTTGCATTCATTTTATTTAAAAAAAATAACATCAAACATAGTCTATATTTGAAAAACAATCCTAATAACCATCAAAACAAACCTACCATCACTGTGGTCATTTTAGAATAAATAAACACTGAAAATACTTCTCTGTGCATCAAAAACTCTTTATATTAATAAATACGACCAGAACGGACCCTTGACTGAATTACAGAGCCTATTCCTTTAAGTCCTTATTTGTGGACTGAATGCTGCTCTTTTTCAGGGATTCATCACTCTCATTTGTTTAAGAATTTTCCAACCAACCCTAAGAAGAGTCTCTGTTTTTGTAATTGAGCAAAATAAATGCAAGGATATGAAGCATCTTTGGGCGCAGAGCAAAGTCAACAATAGCTCGAAGATGAAAAAGATGCAGCTCCAGAGACGTTCAGTTTTCTAATAAAAAATATTCCATAAGCATGTTTACAATTTCTCTAATGCAAGACAGAAAATGACACAGCAGGAGTAGCAGGTTGGCAGGAGGGAGCCGTTTTTTGCCCTGCTGTGGCAGAGATTTGCGTTTTGTGAGCCAGAAATCTGCTTCACCTTGAGGGACCTGCCTGCGCCACTGAAACGGGTCCTTTGAGGATGAGCAACTGTGCCTCAGTTCTGCTTTAGTGCAGGCGTCACTGCTCTTTAGTCATCAGAAACCAGACGTCTGCTCGACCAGACAACCTGCTGAGATCACAGTGAGTTGTCTGATCTGCAAACTCAACGCATTATAAAGTTGCATCTCAGTATATTTTGGTAACAATAAATGCAGAGTGTGTTTTTGTGCTGATTTAAAGGGGACATATGATGAAAATCAACTTTTCAGAGTTTTCAGAGTTTCAGAGTTTTAAGCATTTTCAATTGATATTCCTCTTGATTTTTAAGTAAATACAGAATCAATAATAAATTTGTAGTTATCTGTACTGGTTATTTTAATTAATTCCATTTAAAACACCACAGGAAATGACAAAAATGACTAAATATGAGATTGCGATGGTTGATGGTTTTAAAAGGTTGATATTTTGCTTGTTAATTAGCTGAAAGCACATCTGTGTAAAAGTTGCTCAGTTTTTGGTTAAAGCTTGACCACATGTAAATGTAGCTCTTTCTATTAATGTACAAAATCCATTGTAAAAAAAAATCCAGTGGGCATGCATCCAAAAGGGTTTCAAGACCCTGGTATTGATAGCAGTTCCCTGACGTACACCAATTAGACCCCACATAATATCTCCCAATATCAATTTACTACATGACCACACCAACATACTCCATGTTGTGTCTCTGTAGATGCAGACCATCTCTTAGGTGACATTGATTATGGTTGCACTTAAAAACTTTTTTTTTTTTTTCAGTTGAGAGGGCCTGCAAAATAAGACGTTTGCATTTGTGAAAAAAGATATGAAGATGGTATATTTTCATTTTTTCCTATCACCAAAAAATGACCGTTGCTGTTTGTTCAAACTACTTAAATGAGCTAAAACACAATTCTTGAGGGTGTTCTGCGACAACGAAATTGTTTGATGTTCAATACACTTAAATTAGTAAAAACAAATAAGTTAACGGCGACTTGGTGGAGCAGTGGGTAGAACAATTGCCTCACACTAAGAAGGCTGCTGGTTCGAGCCTCGGCTGCGTCAGTTGGCATTTCTGTGTGGAGTTTGCATGTTCTCCCCATATTCGCATGGCTTTCCTCCGGGTGCTCCGGTTTCCCCCACAAGTTCAAAGACATGCGGTATAGGTGAATTTGGTAAGCTAAATTGTCCATGGTGTTTGTGTGTGAATGAGTGTGTATGGATGTTTCCCAGTTATGGGTCGCAGCTGGAAGTGCCTCCACTGCGTAAAACATATACTGGATAAGTTGGCGGTTTACTCTGCTGTGGCAACCCCTGATTAATAAAGGGACTAAGCTGAAATGAAAATGATTAAATGAATATTGAGTTAACTTAATTCCTTCATGTTGTCTCAAATCGATTTTGTGGATATTAGCAATGTCAAATAGCAAATGTCAAATACCAAACTCAAAAAGTTGAACTGTAGTGACATTCATGATCATTTAAAACATGGAAATATGGATTTTCCAGTCATAATTCTGGAATAAACAGTGTTAAAATTGCGACTTGTTCTTGTAATCCCAATCATCTTGTTTATTGATGCTTATTACCGATTCATATTCATACCACTACTCTTTAAGGAATTAAGTTGTCCATGTTTTACTGTAATATTTGTCTTTGTTTTTCTGTGAGGTGAACAGTTTTTACAGCACAAGTCATGTCTCCTAAATGGGTTTTTAAAATGATCAAGCTCAAAATAGCCTGCCCTTTCTTTAAATTAAACTTGGCAAATCACCTAATGCAAACATATGCTAAGTTGGTATGGTAAAAAGACAGTTTATATTACATGACACAGAGGTCCATCATTTTACTTGTGGTAATTTTTACAATTGTCTTATAAAGTGCAAATGTCTGTTTTTCAGGTTGCCAGATGCAATGCTGACCTACTGGCAAAAGACAACCATTTTATTATGCAGGGATAGATAACAAATCAATTTCTTATTAAATGGACATGCAAAAAACAGTAACTGCAAACAATATAGGATTCAGTTCTATAAATTCTATAAATAAATTAGAAGTTTTAGTCCACAAAGTTGTCATATTAACCTGGAATAAGGAAATCTATTTAAAAACAGACAGAGGTATAAAAGTGCAGCCCAAATACAAGAGAACACAAAGAACACATAAAACATTTCGTGGCACTGATGCCAAAGGAACTCGTCCACATCCCTGGAGAAAACCTGTCTGGTGTTTACAGATCAACAGCGCCTTCTGCTGGACGACATTCTGACTGCACCGATGACATTAAATAGCAATAGTATCTGGATGCAGGCTTTATGATGCAAACTGAGATTGCATGTCTCAGCGATGCTTATTTAAACACCCAGATAACTTGTTTATTGTAATTCATTGTGTGTAAACACAAAAGAATGGATCCTCTTTCCAAAATCATTAGTATAGAAAGAAAAATAAAAAGTATGGAAAGGATCTGATCTTAGCCAGTAATTTGTAAATGACCAAAAAAGATTTAATCAGAACTGACAATAACAGAGTTGACATTTTCCACCATTTTGTGCTTTAGCTCAGTATTTTAACCTCAAACCAGATACCACATGGCATGGACTCAAATTACAAATAATACTGAAAATAGATGTTTAATGCAAACGTTTATTAGAATAAACATGCAATAAACATGAAAATTTTATATTAAATGTCCCTGAATTTACATTGATACATTCAATCATTCATTTTCTTTTCGGCTTAGTCACTTTATTAATCCTGGGTCGCCACAGCGGAATGAACTGCCAACTTATCCAGCACGTTTTACGCAGTGGATGCCCTTCCAGCCATAACCCATCTCTGCGAAACATCCATACACTCTCATTCACACACATACACTACGGACAATTTAGCTTACCCAATTCACCTGTACAGTCTTTGGACTGTGGGGGAAACCCACGCGAACGCATGGAAAACATGCAAACCACACAGAAACACCAACTGACCCAGCCGAGGCTCGAACCAGTGACCTTCTTGCTGTGAGGCGACAGCACTACCTACTGTGCATTGACATATTTTGTGAACTTCTAAATTTCTTAAGTGTCAAAATAGGACCAGGAATTCCTTTGTTGCACACACAAATGGAGATGCATTTACAATCCTTGTGTTGAACTGTAACCAGGTTTGCTTGATCATTCTGTCGTTTTTATAATCATATCTCATGACATCAAGTTCAGGTTTCTCGCAAACAGGAGTTTAATATCTCTCTTATGTTAACTTCTCTGGGCTGGTGGTGAATCCAGTACAGGATTGATTTTAATCTCCTAGTGTTTGTAAATAACCCTTTGAATGGATTAGTTTCTGTCACGCTGTCAGAGGTCTTAACAGGTGCACAAGCCTTCTGGGAAAGTGGGATCATTTTAATCATTCAGAGAACTAAATAGAAGTGAAGAGGTTATTGAGTTTTTGAGGTGGCAGCACAGAACAGATGGAGCCGTTTATGATCTCTCATTAGACTTGCTCCAACTTCAAATAATTTATTTAAAAGATCTTTGTTAAGCTTTGATACTGTGTTAAGGCATTGGTTATGTTTTGCTTTAAGATACTTTATATATATATTTTTTATAAGTGTTTTATAAGCGGAACTGAAATAAATACTTTGTAACTCCACTGTAGGATATCGCAAGTTGGCATGCCATTAGCCTGTGTTAATGCACATTTTATCTTCAAGTATCACATGAGAAACAAGTAATGGAAATGCCAAATTTTAAATAAATATCCCTTCATCCCTTTAAAAGTATTTATGCTCACTTACATTTGTAGTGTTGGAATTGTATGGTTAAAGAAGAATGTACATCTACATCTATGCTGCCTTTGAAAATGGATCTTATGAAGACATCCAAGCATCTAAGGATATCACATAATCAATGGATTCGGACATATTTTCGGAAGCAGCCTAATAATGCAAAAAACAATTACAGCATTGCAATGAATACAGGATAAATCTGCTTCTAAAGGGTTCTTTTGAGAGAGGACAATCATGGCCACCATACAGAATAGTATCTCTAAACTGGCCACTTCTAAGTCAAAGGGTTCAAGTTATTGACACTTTTCACATACATGATTCTTTAGACTGTGGGGGAAACTGGAGCACCCGGAGGAAACCTGTGGAGAACATACAAACTCCACACAGAATTTCCAACTGACCCAGCCAAGGCTTGAACCAGCAACCTTCTTGCTGTGAGGCGAGAGCGCTACCCACTGCGCCACGCCATCGCCACAGAGGAATTCGCTTGTTCAAATATGTCTGATAATCTAATAATGCATATTATTTGCAAACATTTTAGAAATGCCATAGATTGAGAGGTGGCTTCATTGTGTTCCAGCTCTTGACTTGCTTGGTTTCATAACTTCAGTTTTTTAAAAGCACTCTCTCCATGCTGAATTGGGCAAACTCCTTCTGATGTGTGGAACACACCAAACACACTAGCCTGACAGATGCTCACTGATGGCCCAAACCTGCCTAATGACAAACCGCGAACTTAGCGTGTCCCACTCTATAGGGATGAGCCATTGACAACAGAACACAGCCCTTGAATAGTTAGTTTAGGTATGTAGGAGCTAAACTTTGTAAGACTTTACATTGAACACACCTGCTGTACAGAAAACCGCTGCAAGCAAGCCAATTACTGTTTCAGGCTCACTATTCACCTTATTCTCCGCGTACGAGTGGTGGCAACCATTTGAATCATTTTGGCTCGAGACTTCCGGTCTCATTCACTTCCATTCATTTTTAGATGTTAAAAACAGCTCGTTTTGCTGCTTTGTGTTGCAAAATGATATTTTCTTATTATATTATTCTACTTTGTCTGTATTGTCATGCAAACACTTGTTGTAGAGTAAGTATTGTGACCATTTTCTGCCGTTTATTATTCCTAGTCATTTCTCCCATAGACAGCTGAATCGGAAGTTCTAAAACAATCGCATAAATAAGCGCACTTCCGCATTGAAGAATAAGGTCAATAGAAACTTCTGGAACTGATAATGCATTTAAATATGGCTAGAGGTCACACTTTTCCCACTAGACTGTAAAAAATGTAATGACAAAACATCAAGACATTTTAGTAATAAGTCAATCAGGTTTAAACTAAATTGTTATACGTTATACAAAGTTTAACTTAATACTTTAAATCAGTTTGATTGATATAGCATGAGGTGACCAGAAAAGTTCATTTGTTTCAACAAAAAAGGCAGCAAGATTTTTTTTACAGTGTAAACTGTGCGTTTACACCGAAGGTGGCGAGAGCGTCAAAGTTGCTGGAAGTCATTCATTTTCAATGGGTGCTGGCAGCAATAAGCGGCACTGCTTGTCTGGGCATCAAGGAGTGTTGAAATCAAGTCATCTTTATGGTAATGAGCTATGACACGGTTCGGCGGCAAGCAAGGTAAAGTCTAGATCGAATATGCGGCTGGCCAGAAGTGCAATATGCACATCAATATAGCAGCATTTTTAGGACACTGTATAACAATAATAAATATTTTACAGTACTTTGACGGTTGGGTTTAGAGTTGGGGTGAGGGTAGACGTTAATAAAATACAATTTATTGGGTAATTTATTAGATAGCATAAATAATCCTCGGTACAACTACTGTTGTTACATTACTGACGGTTGGGTTTACGGTTGGGGTGGTGGTAGGCATTAATAAAATACAACAAATGGGAAATTTAATAAATTAAAATTACTGATGTGCATTAATGTTATATGTTTTTTCTAAACGGGAATCTTATGCTAACGAACAACAGTACAAAACAGTATTGCTGCTTCAGAAAATTTCAGACATATGGACACATATTGGATAAGTGGAGCAAAGCCACACCACACGCAACAACTGGATCACATTTTATGCGGGAGTGATTGCTGATATGCTGCAACGGCTCCTTTAAATATGAGAACAATGTAGCAAATTTTGACGCTCTCACCGCCAGAGCTGTGAAAGCAGACAGCGTTGTCACCAGGGCGGCCAGAGCAAACTTGGATGCTCTCACCACCTTCGATGTGAACGCACAGTAACAACTTGTAGAAGTGCTTGTTTTGTCATATGAGAATATGAAACAGTGATACTCATATTGATTCAGCTATGGCAGAGACCATTTCTTAGTTGAAATTGCATACTTCCCCACAAAATAGCTGCCATTAGGTCATGTGATAATGACAAATGGTGGATGTGGTCCAAATTCATACTTTTCTAATGGTTGTGAGGGAAGTAAATTCAAATCCAAATGTAGAACCTACGTGAGTTGTATGCATATGTATGACATAATCAAAAGGGAACACATCAATCTGACTGTCATACCTGCGTGAGGTCTTCTTCACCAAGTCTTGACTGGACTTCTCCTCATCTGTCTTGTCTTTCTTCAACTTCTTTGCGATGTTCTCTCTGACCTTCGCTTTCTCTGCTTCACGATCACTGTCGTCCTCTCCATCATCGTCATCATCATCTGAATCCTGTGGTGGATAACAGACACACATTTACATGCACACTTACACACTGATAACCCAGAAATGCAAGTAAATTACTGTTTACAAGACTTTATTGATAAATCAGATCATTTCCCGGAAGTGAGGTCAAAACTACTTCAGTATTTCATTTATGTTGGTTGTCATGTTAAAAAACAAATCAATAAAAATTGGAAAATTTCAAAATTACAATATCAAATTACATATTTATAAGTTATGGGTCAAGAAAACATTAGTGTTTTCAGTGTGTCTCAGAGTCAGTCTGACATTATTGGAAATAATAGAATGAAACACATGCAAAAAAGAGAATGTACCTCAAAATCTCCTTCACCTTGGTTCCTTTAAACACACACACAAACACAAACAAATCACTCTTTTAAAAAATATAAAAATCTGGATTATATCTGCATAATTTGCTTAATCTATCATTGAAACTTTAATGCATTAAAATATAATATTAAATATAAAATATAATATTAAATATTTATTTAAAGTCTGGGTGGTGGTTGTTGGTTTTTTCCCGACCTGTCAACAACTGGAACAGAGCTTAACTTGGGATCGTCTTTCAGCAGGTCATGGCTGCTTTTGCTTTTCCCTTTCATGGTCTGCAAGAAAGGACATGTTGAAAGCACCTACTGCACTTTTTCTTTCATATTAAAAATTACTTTGGAGAAGGTATCTTTTTTATAGGATGATGAGCTACCTGGCTGACTTGATTGACCATCTCCTCATCCTCCTCTGCCTCCTCTCCAAATGACAACAAGCTAAAATTCCTACAATAAAATGGAAGCTTTTGAATTTAGAATTACAACCATATATAAATACTACAAATCTGAAAAATTACATTTGAAAAAAATCATAAGAAAATAAATATCAAATAATACAATTATTAACTTCCTATAAATCTATTGTTTATTCTGGCTTTAGAAAATGGAATTAAATATAAATATTATATGCAAAACATATTTTTAAATGAAACAACAGAGAAATATTGTACTTGCAACTAAATTAACAAAATATAAAATGACAAAAGCAGTTCAAATTAAAAATGAATTTTGAAAAAAATAATGTAGACCTGTTATATAAATTACTTTTCCCATGCCATATTGTATAAATAAATAAAAAATAAGTAAATAAATAAATAATAAATGCATCCTTTGTGAGGAGAAATAGCTTATTATAAAACATTTAAAAAACATACTGATACCAAAAGTTTGACTGGTTGTGTATAATAATATAATAATCAATGATATTAGTTTATCCATTTTAAAAAACAGTTTTTGTTATTATTATCTAAGACTTTGTAAAAAGGTTGAATTCAGTTCAAAAGGTTAAGAATGCTTAATTCCATAGACATTACATGCATTGTGAACGCGTTGTGTTTTGACACAAAATAATGAAATGGAATTAAAAATAGTGAGAGTGTTAAGAGTGTAAGAGCTCCATACTTGGTTGCTTTAGACTGTGACTTCTTCGCTTCATCTTTGTTCTTCTCTTTTTTGCCTTTAATTTCACGTGGAACGATGTCATCAAATGGAGAATGCAAGACCTGAGCAAAATACAAACATTTTGTATAAAAACGTAAACCAGAAAAGTTACAGCAGGAAAGGGTCTAAACAAACCTCTGCAGATCGAATTTTATGTGGGTTGAGTGGCCGCTCATCACCGTCACACGCAACATCTGCCAACCTGAGCATGTTATACACTGTATCTCCAGTGACCTGCAGCCAAAACAACAGCACAAGAACCAAAAACAGAATTGACACATTATGCATATGAAACTAATTAAATTTTCTTTTATTAAAACATTTTTCATAAAATATGGTATTTGCCATGACATATGGTGTTATATAATATATGGTATTTTTTAAGGTGTGATTAAAACATAACATAAGATACGTGAATAGGTGAAATATCCTTTGTAATGTGTCATAATTTTTTTTAATATTTTATAAACGTCACCTTTCCAAAAATGGTGTGTTTGTTGTTGAGTTCATCCGCTCGCCCAAGAGTAAAGAAGAACTGGCTCCCGTTATCATGAGGTCCAGCATTTGCCATAGCAACCAAACCCCTCCGATTGAAGCGTAATCTGGAGTGAAATTCATCCTGAATTGGGTAAAGATATTAATAACTAAGAGTAATGTGTTCTTGTACATAAATACCCACTGGCCACCTTATTAGATAAGCCCTTTTAACTGCTCACAAAAATTGAATCTCAATGCATTTAGGCATGTAGACGGTGTTAACAGGATCTGCTGTTCAAACCAATGTTCACCAGTATTATATCAGTTCACTATAGTAAATGCTACTACAGTATGCAGATAGTTCATTAACAAAGAGTCATTAATCTTTATACTATTATAAAATATTAAACACTAAATACTATTATATATACAGTGCAATAGACTTTACTATAGTAAGGTTCAAAAACAAAGTAGTATTTACTATAACTTACTTTACTACAAGTATTTTTTTCATGAGTGCAGGCTGCTATTTGGTTTATGAGGTAAAAAAAAAAGTACTACTATCTGGTATGAAAACTATAGTAGTTTTGTTTTCAATAAAATAACAAATAAAACAAATAACAATATTTCTGTTTTTATATTTAATCATTTATCAGAAGCTTTTGTCCAAAGCGACTTACAATTGAGGAGGCACTGAGCAATTCAACAAAAAGGCAATAAGCACACGAAGTTCTAATTATACAAAGAAACTGACAGTTTTCTGAGAATTATGTGTTGAGTTAGGAAGAGGGAATGTTTTTTAGAGAGACAAGAGGGTTTCTACAGGTGGTTTGTCAAGCCCGCTCACCTGTGTGAAGCACACTTTTTTAAAATTGTATTTCAATTACGATCTTCTGATCACAGAAAATCCCTCCCCATAAAAAGTAAAATGCTGTTTAATAACACCATTTTTATGGGGTTCCCTGGAGGGACAATCTTCCCATTCATCCAATCATTGCTTGGTTTGATCTGTCCTCTTCTAATCATTTTACCTCATGAATGTACAGAAAGCCCTTAGAGAGTACAGCAAAGAATTTAGCTATACAGCGCAGTTGGGAAACTGACTGTCAACTAGAAGAGGGTGTCACAGACTGGGAAAGAGTATGGCAGAACATTTTTACTTCATCTAAAAATCCCAATCACCAACTCATTCACTATAACTTTTGTCACAGAACCTACTAAACCCCACTCAAAAGACATCGTATCAATGCCTCCTTTAGTCTTTCTGTGATAAATGTCCCGACCAGGAACTTGGATCTTTTTTCCATTTGATGTGGGAATGTGGAAAAGTACAAAGATTTTGGAATGAGGTCTGTGTCATCTTATCCAAAATTATTGAATAGCCTGTACCAGTGAATCCTTCCATTCTTTTACTGAGCGATGATTCTACGTCGAACGTTACCAAGCTACAAAAAGCTGTTTGGCTGGCTGGCTGGCTTAACTTCTGCTAAAAAATTACTAGTCCAGCATTGGCTGCCTCCACATAATTTGGACATGTAGAAGTGGTTGGTACAACTTCAGGACATTAAAATGTTGGAGTTATCCACAGCGCGAGTGAACTTGGTACAAATGAGTACACTAAAGAGCTGGACTTCAGCTGCTGACAAAATCTCCTTGTTTATTGTACAAAGAAATTATCAGGATCCAGAATGATTGCCTTGCTTTGCATAATTGCTACTGTATTCTGTTTTTGTTTTTATGTTAACTTCTATTTATTGGATACCCCAGTTTTAAGAGACTGCAGGGGAAGGGGGGGGGGGGGGTATGAACGTGGCATGGTTGTTGGTGCAGAAACTGCTGATCTACATAAATTTTAACGAGAAAAAAAAAACATTTCTAGGGTTTACAGAGAATGGTCCAAAAGGACAAAATCTCCAATCAGTAGCAGTTCTGTGGGTTACACATCATGTCTCAAAGCTCCGATCATCTCAAACGAGTATCTTGAACATGACAGTGAGTCTCTAATCCAGAGATGTCCAACTCAATTCCTGGAGGGCTGCAGCCCTGCACAGTTTAGTTCCAGCCCTGCTTCAACACACTTACCTGTAGGTTTCAAACAAGACTGAAAGACTTAATTAGTTTGATCAGCTGTGTTTAATTAGGGTTGGAACTAAACTTTTCAGGGCTGCGGCCCTCCAGGAATTGAGTTTGACATCCCTGATCTAAACTGAAATGACCTCCACAGTCTCCAGATCTCCATTCAGTAAAGCACCTTTAGCATGTGCTCGAACTGGAGATTCACATTCACGTAAACGTAGCCAAAAAATCTCAATATGGACCGAATCTTTCTAGCACCTTGTTGAATATACCACAAAGAATTAAGATATTAGTAGCAAGTCATACCTAATTTATTGAGTTATGAGTGTAATTATTTTCTCCAAAAATAACCGGTTAGATTATCAATGTAATTATAAAAAGCAACCAATGATTACAAAAACAACAGCAACCTTAAAAGGCCGGCCATAGATAGACTCTCCACCGCTTCCAGTGCCTGTAGGATCTCCTCCTTGAACAATGAACTCTGGCACCATACGATGAAAGATTGTGCCATCATAGTAACCTTAAAAACAGGCAAAAAATACAAATGTCTATATACAGTGCATCCAGAAAGTATTCATAGTGCTTCACTTTTTCCACATTTTTTATGTAACAGCCTTTTTCCAAAATGGATAAAATTTATTTATTTCCTCAAAATTCTACACACAATACCCCATAATGACAATGTGAAAAAAAGAGTTTTGCAAATTTGTTGCAAAAAAAAAATTTAAAAATCACATGTACAGAAGTATTCACAGCCTTTGCCTTAAAGCTCTAAATTGAGCTCTGTTTCCACTGATCATTCTTGAGATGTTTCAGCAGCTTAATTGGGGTTCACCTGTGGTCAATTCAGTTGATTGGACATGATTTGAAAAGGCATACACCTGTCTATATAAGGTCCCAGGGTTGACAGTGCATGTGAAAGCACAAACCAAGCATGAAGACAAAGGAATTGTCTGTAGACCTCCAAGACAGGATTTTCTCGAGGCACAAGGCTGGGGAAGGTTACAGAAACATTTCTGCTGCTCTGAAAGTTCCAATGAGCACAGTGGCCTCCATCATCCGTAAGTGGAAGATGTTTGGAACCACCAGGACTCTTCCTAGAGCTGGCCGGCCATCTAAGCTGAGTGATCGGGGGAGACGGGCCTTAGTCAGGGAGGTGATCAATAACCCGATGGTCACTCTGTCTGAGCTCCAGCATTCTTCTGTGGAGAGAGGAGAACCTTACAGAAGGACAACCATCTGTGCAGCAATCCACCAATCAGGCCTGTATGGTACAGTTGCCAGACGGAAGTCACTCCCCGCCTGAAATTTGCCAAAAGGTATCTGAAGGACTTGCAGACCATAAGAAACTAAATTCTTTGGTCTGATGAGACCAAAATTGAACTCTTTGGCGTGAATGCCAGGTGTTATGTTTGGAAAAAAGCAGGCACCGCTCATCACCAGGCTAATACCATCCCTACAGTGAAGCATGGTGGCGGCAGCATAATGCTGTGGGGATGTTTTTCAGCAGCAGGAACTGGAAGACCAGTCAGGATAGAGGGAAAGAGAAATGCAGCAATGTACAGAGACATCCTGAATGAAAACCTGCTTCAGAGTGCTCTTGACCTCAGACTGGGGTGACAGTTCATCTTCCAGCAGGACAATGACCCAAAGCACACCGCCAAAGTATCAATGGAGTGGGTTTACAACAACTCTGTGAATGTCCTTGAGTGGCCCAGCCAGAGCCCAGACCTTATTCCTATTGAACATCTCTGGAGAGATCTGAAAATGGCTGTACACCGTCGCTTCCCATTCAACCTGATAGAGCTTGAGAAGTACTGCAAAGTGGCATGGACAAAAATTCCCAAAGACAGGTGTGCCAAGCTTGTGGCATCGTATTCAAAAAGACTTAAGGCTATAATTGCTGCCAAAGGTGCATCAACAAAGTATTGAGCAAAGGCTGTGAATACTTATGCACATGTGATTTGTCAGCTTTTTATTTTATATAAATTTGCAACAATTTAAAAAAATATTTTTTCACATTGTCAATATGGGGTATTGTGTGTAGAATTGTAAGGAAATAAATTAATTTAATCTCTTGATAATAAGGCTGTAACATAAAAAATGTGGAAAAAAAGTGAAGCACTATGAATACTTTCCGGATGGACTGTATAAGGATGACTTTATATAATGAATAGTCCAAACATATTATTTAAAAAATATATTGTAATAAACCTGTTGCACTTTATATGAACAAGTTTTATGTGTGTGAATCCACCTACCCTCCATACAGAGCTGAACGAAGTTTCTACATGCCTTGGGAGTTTCCTTGGACCAGAGCTCTATGTCTATGTCACCTGCAGAGGTCTTCAGCAAGACCTGTGAGAAAATACCAGTTCAGTTCAAAAGCTTTATTTACTGTAAAACTTTACACTACAACAGTTTGTTTTTTCAGTGGAAAACTGTGAAGCTGCTCAAATAAACATACACAGCCTTTATTATCACATCTGATGCATAAAATACAACTTTAAGAGATTTAAATGGATCTTATAAAATGAAGCATTTAATTAGGTCACACTTTATTTAAATGGTCCGTTTGTTAAATTTAGGTAACATTGCATCTAGATGCCAACTAATTCTCATTAGATTATAAGTAGACTGTTAGGTTAAGGTTAGGGTTAGTTTAAGTTGACAAGTACTGGCAAAGTTTCTTATAGTCAGTTAAATGTCTGTTGAAGGAGCAGTATCAACAGATATTAAGCAGACAGTCTACTAATACTCAAATGGACCAGCAAAATAAAGTGTTACCGGTAAATTATATTATTTATACACTATTATAAAGATCTTAATATTTTAGATGTTATTAAAATTTCACCCTAAGTATGAGCTGTATTTCTATATGAGAATATTCTTTTATCCTGAATGTACAAACGTTTAAACCTTTTAATTGTTTTTTTTTTTTTTTTTTTTGGTTAAAAGCATTAGTTTAAAGGTTTAATAAGCCAGTCTTTTTCTAATAATTAGACTTCGCCGATTCGGGATTTGCAGTTTAATAATATAATACGTGAACAAATGAATGTAATAAAAGTATTAACTTGCTTGTTGTTAGTGAAAATTCATATTCAAAATGGAAAGGAAATAAAAAACATGCTTAAATTGCAAGTAAAATCAGACTCAGCTCAGTGTATATGCATCATATTATACATAATGTATATGATTTTGAGATATGGAAGCTCACCTTTCCATTAGTTGGTGGCTCTTGAATATATATGTTGCTCATCTTTAGCGCGTATTATTGAAGTATACTTCCTTCAAAATGGTTTCATTGGTTGGTAGCAAATGTACAGAATATGCGCAATGTTACAAAATAATGTTCCAAAAACATAAGAAGCAGGTCTAGCATATATAAAGTACCCGAGTATGTTGTGTTTACATGCGCTTCTTGTCACGCCGCCGCAGAGTCTCGTTCATTCGTTTGTTGGGCATTATCGCCCCTTACAGTCTCGGAGTAATGGCAGAATACGTTCAATGTGAATCATCTATTACTCAAAATACAAATGTACAATAGTTTATAGACCATTCAGAGACATATTTTATTTGTACAAGCAATTATTGGAATTAACATGACTATGTTTTGCTGTGTAAATTTAAAATTAAGGCACTTCACGAAAATAATCTCCACTTGTCGTCTTGGAATTATAGTGTATAATATAGCGTTATAGTGTTGTCATTAGTATCAACATTTTGTCTGACGAGTGAAAATTGTGGGTCTTTTTAATCATAGACTTTTATCCCCATGTAATGTTGCTTTAGCCAACATCTCGAATTCAGATAAAACCTTATATAAAGAAGTGGCGAAATATCTATCATCGTGACAATATTTATTTGTTTTCAGTGCAGCATGTTGCGCTTATCTTTCTGGCGCTAATATTTCGTAATACATTCTCATTTTCAGGGATTAACTGTTCTCCAAATGGAACCATAGAGCACTCGTTCACTTTCCACCCGGACTTTTTTACTAGACGGTTCGGTTTTGTGTTTTGAAAAGCGGCGGACGGAAAGCGAGAGTTATTTTATATAACTCTGTTATAATTTATATCTATTAATAATCGAGTACAACATGGCTGCCCCAGGTATGCTTTTGCGGGTTTGTCCATAAGCATTGCCGGTTGTTGTTGATATGCTACTTCGGGATTGTTCTAGGAAGTAACACTCCACGATTAACGTTATTTTCGCTCGTCTGCACAGTCACACCGCACACATTTACTTCAAATTCAAACTTCGTTTTTTACACTTATAGTTTACATAATGCTTATAAAGTCTCATAACGACGCATTATTTTAATTCTACACACTTTCTTTGATAGTTTTAAATTGTGAGCTAGATGAATCCTAAAATCTGATTATATAAGGGTATATATGACAATGTAAATGACACTTTTAAGGAAATATAAATTGAATAGAATGTCTCGTTGATTGTCTTTTTGCGAACAGGTCCAAACAAAGACAACATCAGAGCTGGATGTAAAAGATGTGGCTATCGTGAGTATGGCTAAAACACAACGTTACACAATGACTATTTGTATGATTTTGCGTTCTTTTCTCATCTTTAGTTTCTTTCCAAATATATTTATGTTACTAACTATAAAACAAACTATATGTTAATCTTTCTGTACATCTGCTTGTAAATAGATAAAGTTAATGAATCACTCCTCCCCCTCTTTCTGGTTATTGTTATTACATTTATGGACCATACACTTTGATATATAGTTTAATTGTTTATTTTGTGTACATTTAAAAGAGTATAGACTTCTCATTTGATTCTCATTCCTCGCAAGAGGTTTGTTGGTGGGTGTGGGTACGTAACGTTGGATTCTAGTTGTAGTTTGAGCTTGGACTTGGGCTTTAATAAAAAAGGTAAAATGAAGACCTTAGCCCCTTTCACACAGTGATACCGGTAAAAAGTCGGAAACTTTCATTAAATAAAAAAGTGCTGTTCACAGAGGCAAGGAGGTTACGGAATTTTTCTGGAAAAGAGCATTAACACATCCATTCCAAAATACTGGTAAATTCTGACATTACTAACCAGAAATGACCTCTAAAAAGCTGCGCTTGTACTTGTAAACACAGAAGGGGTCAGGCTTTTGTTGATGGTACATAATATGTGTGTGCTGGTGCTCACCGGCTGCTTCGCGTGCACAGAGCTTAATGGTAAACAAACAGCGGTTTATCATAAGCATTTTATTGATCATTTTTTTGCACCGTTGCATTAAGAAGGAACATAAAAATGTTATCTTACTAACAACTAGCAGCTAAATGTGTCTGGAAAAATATTTAAAGGCTTTTATTTTCATAAACAGTGCAGATGTGAATGCTTCCGAATGTTCTGACAGGCTGGAGTCCTGAGTCCACTCCCATTTTTTTCCTGGGAGTCTCCTGTATTTCAGACCCATCTCCCGTCACCCTCCCGTTTTGTTATTTCTCCTGGAAAACTCCAGTAATTTCACCCCCATTTCTCAGCTTTTTGGTACAGTCTATAACACCCCTGGATCGGCGACGTTGGTATAGTATCAGATCACAGCGGTTACTTAGCTGTGTTATTCAGACTTGGGTATGCCCATGTCTATGCATATATCCATCTGTCTATGGATAAATCTATTGATCGATCTAATTTATCTATCCACACAAAATACATATTTAAAGTTTTCATTGAATTACACTTGTGTCTAGCTGCAATTCTGTTTATGAATAAACAATTAAGTGTTTTTTTTGTCTGTGTGTCAGTCTTTGTGAAATTATATTGATTCCTTCTCTCCTTTTCTAAGCTGGTCATCTTACCTTTGAATGTCGTAACTTTCTTCGTGTGGATCCAAGGAAGGATATTGTTTTGGATGTGAGCAGCACCAGCACCGAGGAGAGCGACGAGGAAGAGCAGGAAGCTCTCAGTAAAGAAAAGATCTTCGGCAGCCATTCAAAAGGTTTATTCACCATTTTTGTCTCGGCTCTTTATCATTACAGTGACTCCTTTACCTGGATACTGCCATCGCTGTTAGCTTCAGATTTTACAGTGATCGTTTTTCACAGAGAGATCTTTTTTAAATTATGTTTCTACACAGGTTCACAGGAAGATTCTAGAAAAGAAAAGCATAAAAAGAAAAGCAAGGAGAAATCACATGGAAAGGCAAAAAAAAGGTACATATTTCTTTATTATTTCATAAATTAAAGTGTCTGTGCAATGGTGGGGGAAAATTCAATAAAGATAATTCAATTCATGTATATTTCTATAGCGCTTCTACAATGTAGATTGTCAAAGCAGTTTCACATAGAAGATTTAAGTAAATTGAAAATGTTTCAGTCCAGTTTTCAGAGGTGAAGTTCAGTTCAGTGTGGTTTAAATATCACTGCTGAAAGTCCAAACACTGAAGAGCAAATCCATCGATACACAGCTCCACAAGCCCCAAACCAAGCAAGCCAGTGGCGACAGTGGTGAGGAAAAAACTTCACCAATTGACGAAAGTGAGGGAAAAACTTTGAGAGAAACCAGGCTCAGTTGGGCACAACCATTTCTCCTGGAAAACGCTGGACGTTCATCATGGAGAAGCTGCAGGTATGAGTAGGTCATCAGCAGGCTGGCCTACGGGATCAATGCGAAGACTTGTCTGTCACTTTGGTCTTTCAGGAATTTGTCTCATGCTCTCCACTCCTCCATGGCCACCACAGCATCTGCTCAGGATATGGCCTGATCTAGGATTATAGATACCTTGGCATCATTCCTTCACATGTTTTGGATCACATTAAAGGCGCTACATAATCTCTATGGGCCTTGGGATGAGTATCCCCAGGTGGGAATAGAGAATAAAGAAAATAATTAACATAGCTGCTGTTCATAATTGTCAAGTCACTCACCTGCGTGGAGCACAATCATGCATTGTGTGTATGCTTAACTGAAAAGATCTTTAATCTAGTTTTGAACTGAGAAAGTGTGTCTGAGCCTCGGACATTGTCAGGAAGGCTTTTCCAGACTTTAGGAGCCATAAATCAGAAGGCTCGACCTCCTTTAGTAGACTTTGCTAATCTGGGTACCACCAGAAGCCCTGAGTTTTGTTTTTTTAAAGATTTATTTTTGGCATTTTTGCCTTTGTTTGACAGGACAGTAGTTTTGACAGGAAGTGAAGTGGGAGAGAGAGGGGGTAGGATTGGAAAAGGTCCACAAGCCGGGATTTAAACTCGGGACACCTGGTGCACTTCCGCGCCCGCACTAACCACTGGGCTATTGCGCTTACGAAGCCCTGAGTTTTTTGAAGCGATAATAAATGAATGTTTTAGGGTACTGCTGGTTCTTCATAATTATGTTCCTGCATTCATTTATTGTAACGCATTATTTAATTCATGCTTCTGATTTTGAATATTGTGGATTGTTTAGCTATCATTATTAGCATCCTGTTTGATTATTATCTTGTTTTCATACCTCCAGGTCTTATTCATCCAGTGATGAGGAGGAGGAGGAAGTGAGCAAAAAGAAGAAAAAGCACAAGAGCAATAAGAAGAAAGGAAAGAAGGAGAAGAGAGAGAAAGAAAGGAAGCACAAGAAGAAACAGAAAAAGAAAGACACAGAGTCCTCTTCATCTGACAGCTCTTCTGAATCATCAGACACAGACTAAAGCTGAATCACGTCTTTTATTTGGACCATTTACAGGACCACAACAAAATATTAGGAACCTATAAAATACCTTCTGCAGGAAGCCATTTGTACATAATTCTGTTACAGACAGCTTGATTCTTAAAAGTATGCTGGTTATTTTGTGGCGTTTCTAATGAAACTGTATTTTGTATATAAATGAAATTAAAACAACTCTAAATCTCTTTGGGTCCATACTTTATAAAGATTGTTTTTATAGAGCTTTACAACTGCTGAAAAATGGTTACACTTTATTTAATTTAACTTAAATTCAGTGGCAACGACAGAAATTGTGTTAGTTCACTCCAAAATTAAAATAATGTTACTCATTCAAGTGTGTAGAATTAGCATAGACAGAGCGTTGTCCCAACCACTATCCACAGATCACTAAAATGTCCCCACCAATAATTTCATCGCCTTCAAAATAAAATAATGCTTTTCCAATCAAATTTTTCAATCAGGCTTACTGTGCAAGACTCAGGGGAGACATGGACAAGCAGCTACATTTCAAAGAAAAGTGTCAGTCATTTGAAGTCAAGCTCGCTACAAGTCCATCATAAAAGTAACCATGGATGTGCAATTAATAAAAAATTCATTTTGATTTTGGCCTCCACGACGATTATGAAAAAACAACAATCGAGATGAAATGATTATTGTGTCATATGCTTCCCCCTTTTCAATAGTCTGCGTTCAATCCTTGTCAAAGTAAAATCATGTAAATGTACTTTTGCACCATAAGACATGCTTGATTTAATGTTGTTTTTATTACTCATTGTATTTGATTTATTTATTTAAGTATTTTTTATATAGTGCGAAATAAACGTGCTGTTCTGCTTGCACGCTCGGGGAAGGAACAGAACATGGACGTGTTAAGTCATCTTTTAGCTTAAAGTGCATAAATGTGTTCAGATGCGGTGGAAGTCATTATAAGACTACCCTTTTGTCAGACATTCCTTTAACTTTACATTTTAAATATGAAGTTTTATTTAAATTTTACAATTAGTAGGGTTTAGTGTCAAATTAGGTCCCCACCGATATCAAAAGCAAATCAACGCCATTTCTGAATTACTCATGTCATTCCAAACTTCAGAGACCTTTATTCACTGTTTTGAGAACACAATTTAAGATATTTTGGATAAAATATAAGAGCTCTTCCATCATTTACAGACAGCAAGTTCTTAGAAAACAGAAAACAACAAATCCTCAAAACAGTCTGTGTCCAGAATATAATCAAGCAGCAAGAATACTTTTAAATGCAGATAAAACGAAAATAACTAACAGATTTTCTTCTCTGTGTCAATATAGTGTGCACGTTCACAAGAACTCTGTGTGTTGCATGCATTCGCACTGCTGATGTATTACCTCAGATGCGCCTGTGTTTTGTTCCAAACTATGAAAGTTGACCGCAGGTGTCTGGTGTTTACACAAGTGCACTGTGCTTATGAACGTGCGCAATATACTGACACTGAGATGATATACTGAGATGTAAAAGTGCATCTAGACCGAGAGAGGTCACTTGATTTAGCAATAGCAACTAAATTGATTTCAGCTAACTTAAACCTTTGCTTAGGATTCATAGCAATGGGAGATAGAGGTGAGGAAACCACAAACAATTGAGGAATTTACAGTTTTAATTTTAAATAAAATTAACTTTACGACTCATTTTCCCTGATTAGACATTAGACAAACAATAATAACAACAATAATAATAAAAACAGTAATAGTAATACTAATAATATCAATAAAATAGAGCAATAATTATTATTACTGTAATTCAATGATTGATTATTGTTTGTTTAATATTATACAATGTAAAAAAATGATGGCCCTGGACAAATATGAAATTTATACAACAATTCGGTCTGGTTCTTGAATCTGATTGGTTGATAGCCGTGCAATATTCTGCCAGTAACAGCACTCGTACCGCCCTTCACCCTTGTGTATTACTCCTCCAACATACAGCAACAAGCAGAGGGCACTTTACAATTTGACAAATATTGCAGCTTTTGGACATTATAATGTACTTTTGAGGCTTTTTTTAGTCAAGAATATAGTTGTTTAGATTGCAACTATGCCGTTTATTTATAAGGATAGTGCCTATTTTAAATATTTATAAATTCTGAGAGACAGCGCATCGACGGCTATCAGCCTGTCATACTGAGCAGACCAAAGATGGTTGATGTTGTCTATCCACAAGACCGCGACAGGACCGCATATTAAGCCCTTAGAAGATAAAACAATAATTTCTAACTACAGCTGATCAAATCATTATTAATAAATTTTAAGTGAATTAAGTGATATTCTAAGTCGATCTCTCTCTTTTGTATGTTGTAGTGCTGTATTTAGACCATAGAAATGATTGTATTGAGTATGAGATGGGACTCACATATCAGGAATGTTTGTTGTGTTGTCAGAAAGAAGAAATGCCTGCATGTGTTTAGCGTTTTTCCTTATCGCAAACACAACAGCAATCTGGTAGTGTTTGCGCTGCTTTTTTCATGGTTAATTATTGTGATGTCCCAATTACAACAGAGAAATGCTGTAGACTGTAATAGACTATTATACTGAAAGGAGATATCTGTAGACGGATGGCATTTCATGTCACGTTCAGCCTTATAATCATAAAATGTCAGCAAAATCACCTGTCACCTGTCATTACTTTAGACACTCTAAAGTGACGCTGGTGAATTTGATGTCAGCTGCAGATTTGAATGAATGGCGGAAGAAAGTGGTTCTTAATACAAAAGGATTTTTAGACTCTCCGTGTTTGATTTTCTTTTTTTATATACACAATTGTGCCACCGAACTGTTGAATAAACGCAATATCACACTCATGGTAGTGCGATATGGCTGTATATCAGGTGGGCCTACCAGTGCTGATATACAGCCATATCGCACTGCTACTTGTGTGAAATTGCTTATATAGTAATGATATTATCATTATTATTATTACTATTGTTGCTGTTATCAAGATTATTGTTGGTCTACATTATAGTGTGTATATATAGTTAAATACAGTTAAGTCAGAATTATTAACCCCTCTGAATTATTAGCCCCTCTGTTTATTTTTTTTCCCAATTTCTGTTTAACAGAGAGAAGATTTTTTTCAACACATTTCTAAACACAGTAGTTTTAATAACTCATTTCTAATAACTGATTTATTTTATCTTTGTCATGATGACAGTAAATAATATTTGGCTAGATATTTTTTAAGACACTTCTTTACAGCTTAAAGTCACATTTAAAGGCTTAACTAGGTTAATTAGGTTAACTAGGCAGGTTAGGGTAAATAGGCAAGTTATTGTATAACAATGGTTTGTTCTGAAGGCAGTCGAAAAACAAATTAGCTTAAAGGGGCTAATAATTTTGACCAGAAAATGTTTAATTAAAAATTAAAAACAGCTTTTATTCTAGCCGAAATAAAACAAATAAGACTTTCTCCAAAAGAAAAAATATGATCAGACATACTGTGAACATAATAATTAAAAAAGTGGGGCTATATAATTCTGACTTCAACTGTATATATATATATATATATATATATATATATATATATATATATATATATATATATATATATATATATATATATATATATATATATATATATATATATATATATATATATAATGAATAGTGGCCCTGGGCTAACACAAAATATTACAGTGCATGGCACTGGTCTCAGAAAAAAAGGTACATGATGGTACAAATAAAAAAACTCTTATGATAAAAAAAAAACTCTTATGATACTGTTCTGTGCCTTTTATGGTACAACTGAAATGAAGATACACAATTGTTCTCATAAAAAGGGACAAAAGTGTTGAACAACTCCTTTATGACAATATCTATGAAAATAAATATGACTGGAAAGGCAAAGTGATTTTATGAATAATTTCCATATTATAACATGAATCATCATTTAAAAGCATATGTTTAAAGAAACTCATAAACATTGATTATTAAGTTCTATAATACAAAACAACTGGTAAAACAAAACTATAGGTATTGTAAACTTAACATTTAAAGCATTTTAAATAAATGTTTGGTAAGCATTTTTGACACTGTTAAGGTACAAAGTGTCTTGTCACTGTAGTGGTACCTTCCTGGATCAGATTTGTACCTGAAGGTACAATATTATATCTGCCGGTTTTAAAAACCAAAGGTAGATTTTGGTTTCCTATGGTACAAATCATGTCTTTAAATGTACAAACTGCAATGGTACAACTTTGTTTCTTTGTCTAAAGGTACAATTCTGTCCCATAAAAAGGTTCTGCCCCAATGGTTTGTACCTTCTTTGTACCTCTTGTTTTTTTAGAGTGCACCTCACTGGTAATTTTCTTTAAATACATTGGTTCAACTTATCTTCCTGCATCTGTTCTGTTCATTTTCCAATTCATCAGTTCCATGAAGAATTCATAACTGTTATTAACGCGAAAGATGATACAACATGATACTAGCAACATGTATCTACACTCTCAGAAATAAAGGTACGCGAGCTGTCACTGGGGTGGTACCTTTTCAGAAGGTACATGTTTGTACTTAAAGGGTACATATTTGTACCTCAAATGTATATATTAGTACCTAAAAATTTTAAGAGGAACACTTTTGTACTTTTAAGGTACTAATATGTACTCTTGAGGTATTAATGTGGATCTTTTAGTTACAAATTTGTACCTTTTGAAAAGGTACCACCCCAGTGACAGCTCGCATACCTTTATTTCTGACAGTTTATAAAGTGGCCATTGAGTGTTTATTACACATCTTGGCATGATAGAATTTCACTGATGACCAATTAGGACCAAGCATTCCTGAGAGATAATAAATAATGAATAGCATAAGCTTTATGTGACCTTACTTTTTCCTCCGGTTATCTACATAACACTTTCCGCTGATATAAATGTATAATAAATAACACAAACTGAAGATTAGAAGCTTATTTCAGCTGCTTTAAACTGCACACATTCATATTTTTCTCTACATTAAGTGGTTTATCATCATTCTGATGTTGAGGGTGGATGTTGTTGTGCAATATTTGAGCTCAACCACTTAGACTTTATCAGGCAAAGGAAAGAAATGACCCATGTACACACAGGACAAACCTCTTCCCGATACTGACGTACTGATTTCTGTATGACTTGGTGAATTTTCTATCAGATTCAGTTGCACTTATGACTTATTAATGATGAGTAGGTGGCATAATCATCCTAAGATATTGCTGAATAATGTCTGGTATTATATAACAATGGAATATGTGCTCCAGTATCTTGGAATTATCACTTATTTTTTCATTTAATTTTAAAGAGAGCAGTGTATATATATATATAAACTAAATACTACATACTATATAACAGGGGGCCCAAACTTTTTCTTGAAAAAAGGACCAAAAACCAAACTTGATTGAGAACTGTGTGCCGAAGTTAAATATGCCAAATCGATTTACATTAAATTTGCCTTGAGTAATTTCTCATTTATTACCGTATCATTTAAAAATAACAAACAAAAAAAATAAATAACAAAAAAAAGTTGCTTTAAAACATAATAAATAATGATGCGCTATAATTTTTAACGTTTTATAATAAACTTATTATAGAAAAAACTTAAACAATCCCATTATAACACAATGGAGTTCAATGCTGAAAATACTAGTCGAGCTGCTCCTGTCTTTGCCTTGGTTTGCTCGCCGATGTCTTCTGCATCTCTCAGGTGACAGTATTTACATTTAAAAAGTCTGATCCAATTACAACATTTAAATTAAACATTTCATTTTTGTTGGCTTTTTTGTAGTTCCTCAATTAAACATCTAATTTTTACGAGCTGAGTCATTAGCCCAAGCCCAACCTGGAGTTTCCACTATGATTGATAAATAATGATTAATAAATTGAAGTATTAATGTTTAAATAAATCTAAGTATTACTTAATGAATCATTAAAGGATTGTAAATACAAAATAGTACTAAAACAATAACTGAACTAATGCTGTATTATTCATTTATAACATAAAAAAAAAAATTACAGACTTATTAAAAAACGTGTATGATTCGGCACAATTGCCTAGTAGTTAGCGCGCCGACATATGGTGCAGTAGCAGGTACCCCCCCCCCCCCCCCCTCTCTCTCTCTCTCTCCAACTTCGCTTCCTGTCTAAATACTGTCCTATCTAATTAAAAAAGGCAAAAAGGCCAAAAATAAAGCTTTAAAATAAAAAAGTGCATGATGTAAAAAAGTATTTGTCTTTTCATTGCTTGTCATTTTTACACTGTAAAACTCAATAAGTTAAGGTAACTCAAACTGTTTGAGGAAACCGATTGCAACAAACCATTTAAGTTCAAAAACTAATCCCAATGAGCACTGTGAACTTAATCCATTTGAGTAAATGAAGCAATTTGAGCAATGTAAAACCCAATAAATGAAGAGAACTCAAACCAGCTGAGTACTGTAAAACACAATAATTAAAGTCAACTCAAACTGTTTGAGGAAATCTATTGCAACAAACCATTTAAGTTCAAAAACTAATCCCAATGAGCACTGTGAACTTAATCCATTTGAGTAAACGAAGCAATTTGAGCAATGTAAAACTCAATAAATGAAGAGAACTCAAACCAACTGAGTACTGTAAAACTCAATAAGTTAAGGCAACTCAAACCGTTTGGGGAAACCAATTGCTACAAACCATTTAAGTAAAAAAAAACTAATCTATATAAGTACTGTGAACTTACTCCTTTTAAGTTGAAGTAATGAGGTATTTAACTAACTGATTACCTTCAACACTGAGTTTAAAACTCTTCAAATGAGTAGAATTAACTTTCAGTACATTTTGAGTTAACTACACTCATTTCACTTGATAAAGTTGACTGTTGGGTTTTATAGTGTGGTCATTGGATTTTTTCTTTTCATTTTTAAAAATTAAACAAAAAAATACAATATCACCTTTCTTCATAAGTATTGCTGCAATCGGTTATTAATAGCCACTCTAATAGCAGCATGTCTTTAGTGTGATAATCATAAATGTCATAAAAGTCGTCAGTAGCAGTTATACTCATGGCAACAATCTTTAAGCTAGCCAGCAGTAAATCATTTCTGAGCTTTAAATTGCTGAACAAACAAAAACCCATAAAGTGGAATAAGTCTACTGCTGCTTTATTAAATGAAAAAGTCGCTATGTTAGTTGGAAAACTGTTTTACATTCAGAATAGTCAGCTAATTAGTATCCTTAATCGCTCAGTCCATACTTTCAGAACATTAGTTTAACTGTAATCAGATTGTATTCATTGTTCCTCATCAGAAATGTTGACATACATATGAGGTGTGGCAGCAAGGAACAAATTCCTGGAAAAAACACACATTTGTGGGCTGTTACAACCGTCTGCTACAACTAGCATTGCAGGACTTTGAACCTAAAAGAAGGACATTAACTATTATGACAAAAAAGCAGTAATTGACCTTTATGCCTATATTTCTAAGGGTGGGCCTGAACACGTGACCTTTCAGACTAATATAATACGCATCTTATTCATGTTTCAGTCCACAGAGAAATATCTGACGCAAAAAATAGGTAAGCGGAAACTTAATATTGTCATTTATCAACTTTAGATTTAGTCATCTTAACTTCTCCACTGTAAAACATCATATGTCAATGTTATTATTAATAAGTAAATCAGGTTTTAACTCATTTTGTTTAGTCATACAAGTTTCACTTTATTTGTTTATTAGTTTAATTGATTGAAGTTGAGATGACTAGGAAAGTTAAGCTGATAGAGCAAGAAAAATTAAGGCACCAACATTTTTTTGCAATGTGTGTATGCTTAAAAATAAAGACAATGTAATTACTGTATGCTGTATTGTAAACATGTATAGCATTATTAAGGTGGGATATGGGTAAGGCTAGGTGGTAATTATGAATGTAATTAAGGAAATTAATTACAGATGTAATTACTACACTCTCAGAAATAAAGGTACAAGAACTGTCACTGGGGAAGTATCTTCTCAAAAGGTGCACTGAAAAAAAAAACTGTAAAATAAAGCCCGCTAAATTACAGAAATTTACCAGAAATTTAAGGAAATGTCTGGCATTTAATCTCTGTTATTTTACGGTAAATTTCTGTATTTTAAAGGTCATTATTTTACAGTTTTTCCCCGGCACCCCAGCTGCTGGAAAAAAAATGTTACATTACAGATTTTTTTTACAGTGTACATATTTGTACCTGAAGAGAATATGTTGGTACCTCAATGGACCATATTGGTACCTTAATGGATCATATTGGTACATTTAAGGTATATTTGGGTAATAAAATGTATCTTTGAAGTACCACTGTGGTCTTTTTAGTTACAAATATGTATCTTTTCAATAGGTACTGCCCCAGTGACAGCTCCCGCACTTTTAATTCTGAGAGTGTAGAAGGTATTTTTTAAAACAGATAACATTTGTACACAGTAAGTGCATTGTATCAAATGATTCATTCAAATATAAGTACACAGTAGTTAAAGGAATAGTTCACACAAAAGTGACATTTTCCTCATCATTCAATCACACTCAAGTAGTTGTAAATGTCTGTTGAACACAAAACAAGACATTCTGAAGAATGCTGGAAAAACGCAGCCATTGACATCTATAGTAGGAACCAAAAATACAATAGAAGTCAATGGCTGTTTTTTTTTTAGCATTCTTCAGTATGTTTTCCTTTGTGTTGATCAAAAGAAATTAAACAAGTTTAAGGAGGATTAAATGATGACAGAATTTTATTTTTAGGGGTAAACTGTCCCTTTAAGGCCATTTAATATTAAGTGGAAGCTGCTACATGTACAAGTGAATTAGGTAAACAAAATTGGCCAAAGTGTTTGAGTATGTATGTGGGTAAATGAGAGAGTGTATGGGTGTTTCCCAGTGCTGGGTTGCAGCTGGAAGGGCAAGAGTAATTGGCGGTTCGTTCCGCTGTGGCGATTGCTGATAAATCAGGGACTAAGCTGAAGCACAGTGAGTTATGCATGGATTTCTTTACCTGTTGTAGATCATGGAGGTGACATCTCAACCGTCTGCGTTTCATCCTCAAGAATTTCACTCAAGCTTGATGAGCTGCTGCGACGACGTGGGCGTATGTAAGTGAATCAAACACAAATGGATTTGAAGTCGATTGTGAATAAGGACAATATCGATGTTAATATTTGCTTTTATTTCCTATTGCATAACTTATATTTCTCCAAATTTAGATTCTTTTTGTTGTTATTATTTTGTTATTGTTGTTATTATTTTAAGGTCACAAGCATGTAAGCATTTCATTGCATATCATACTGCATATGACTCTGTGTGTGTCAAATAACATTTGAATTTGAAATCTGAATTTTGTTATCTGGATGACGTAATCAGATTCCAAAAATGCAGATTTTGTAAGAATACAAAATGAGATAATGTTAAAGTTACCATTGTTTTTCCACACAATGGCAGTAAATTATACATAATGTATATTCTGGTTAATTCTTCATTTTTGTATAAGCATATTTGTCTTTAGCCTAAAATGTTTGTTTTTCCAATTCCATCAGAGGAGATGCATAATTCAATAATTTAACATCACATTGGAATTGTTATGGTATTGGATGTTTATGGCAGTGACTGTGATATAAATATAAATACATCCAGTTTGTACACCTAGGTAGGTAGGTAAACAGATAGATAGATAGATAGATAGATAGATAGATAGATAGATAGATAGATAGATAGATAGATAGATAGATAGATAGATAGATAGATGATAGATAGATAGATAGATAGATAGATAGATAGATAGATAGATAGATAGATAGATAGATAGATAGATAGATAGATAGATAGATAGATAGATAGATAGATAGATAAATAGATAGATGATAGATAGATAGATAGATAGATAGATAGATAGATAGATAGATAGATAGATAGATAGATAGATAGATAGATAGATAGATAGATAGATAGATAGATAGATAGATAGATAGATAGAAAGACAGACAGACAGACAGACAGACAGACAGACAGACATCAGTCTATCCTGCTGATCAGAATCAATCCTGTATTTTTCCTCAGGTTGTTGTGGCCTTTTCTGCCTCCCGTGTATGGGCTGCTCCATCGCTAGTGACATGAACGAGTGCTGCTTATGTGGTTTAGGCATGCCAATGAGGAGTGTATACAGAACTAAATACAACATACAGGTTAGTATCTTTATAGCTTTAATAAATAGAATTCATCTAATTCTTACAGTTGTGTTTGAACTGCATTTGCTTCTCTCCAGGGATCCATGTGCAATGACTGGGCTGTCACCACCTTCTGCTTTACCTGTGCAGCCTGTCAGCTGAAGAGAGACATCGACATTAGAAAGAGTAACGGCACACTGAAATTATGAGAACTAGAAAAGAGCACTACTATCTTCACTAATGTCCTTAAATACTGCTCTTGAAAATAGGAGATCAAAGAAAGTCGAAGGGGTCAACTAAATAAAACACATTGTAATGTAATTATGATTGCAGTTCTTATTTGTCCTATTTGGAAATTGTGTTCATTCAGTACAGTTAAACTGCAAAGTTATATTGTCAATATTCTTTAAATGTACTTCAAACACATTCTTCCCTTTTACAAGAAGTGGATAACATTGCAGAGTCGCAGTATGTTATGTCTGTGCATTAACATTTTATCACTTGTTTTTTTTTAACTAAACTCTTTCAATCTCACTCGTTCTCTTTCCTTCGGCTTAGTCCCTGCTTCATCAGTGGTCGCCACATGGAATAAAAAATATTAAATAATAAATATTCTTCCAATGTGATTTAGTGTTTGCTCTGTGTATTTTGTCCCAGTTTATTGCACTAACATGTTAGTTGTTGTCCTGTGGATGCTGTAATGAAGACTAATGCTGTTGCACTGAGGTGTGAAATGTGTTCAAACACGTTTTGGGCACAAAATGGCAGAAACACCAGTAAAATGACTACCTCAAACTTTAGCAAGTCATGTTACATGCCTCTTAAAGGATTAATTCCCTCAAAAAAGAAAATCTGTTATTAATTACTCGCCCTCATTAAACCCTTTAGATCTTTGTTTATCCTCAGGACATGAATTAAGATATTTTAGATGAAATCCAGGAGCTCTCTTCCTCCATATACAGCAATGAGATGTTCAAAGTCCTGAAAAGAAACTAAAAACATTGTGAAAACATTCCATGTGACTTAAGTTGTTCAGCTGTAATGAAACAAAGCTCTAGGAACACTTTTGTGCAGCAAAAAAAAACTGTACGAACAACTTTGTTCTCCAATATCTTCCATATCAGATAAGGGTGTGTTTACTATGTGCAATAAGACAATGGCATGTTGCGCTGCTGACTCAACTAACAGCAATACGTCATACTTCCCATAGAAAACACACACCCTGATGATCTGACGTAAAAGAGAAGACCAAGTTGTAGCAACACTGTTGGTAAATGTGTCATGAATAATTCCAAAATCTAGAATCTTTTCACAGCAAATTGAAAATTATCTGGAGGAACAAAACTCAAATGAGCTCTCGCCATATCTATAGGCTAGTAGAAATAGTCACATTAATATGTTATAATTTAATTACAGATTTTTTTAAAAAACAGAAAGACAAACATTCCTCTCATTCAGTTTTAAATGAAAATGAAATGAAAGGATTTGTTCAGTTCTTTTGAAAGGAAGATCTTCATACCAGACGTGCTACATAAAAACTTAAAGGCAGTAGGCATGTCTGGATAGTAGGCATGTCTGGATCCCCTTAGGCTGACATCCAAATATTTACTCACTTAATAAAGAGAGATTTTGTTTTTTATCAAATGGTTAACATTTTTATCAGACTCATTTGCAATTAGCTTCACACACACATAAAAATCATCTCACCTACATAAAGATTTTGTTCCAAAGTTATGCCCTTTTGGTGTGGCAACATGTAGCATCAAACAATCCTTAGATTTACCATTTTGAGAAAATTTTGCATTGATAGTCGATACAAAATATTAAACAAAATTCTGTTAGCTGTTTAAATATAGAGGCAGACATATAAACTATAAACCATCTCTGAACTGTTGCAAAAATGTCAAGTTCTGTCCGCCTTGTCACCATGGGGAGCAGATCCTTCAGCTACTCTGCTCCTCAGCTTTGGAATTCACTTTCTTCTGATGTCCGTAATTTAGACTCTCTTTCACAATTTAAATCCAAACTCAAAACACATCTGTTTAGAACAGATTATTCACTTTAACCCGACTGCATTTTTTAAGTTTGTATTGTATTCTATTGTCTTTTATTGTGTTTTTATTTTAACTGATTGCTCTAACTGTCCTGTACGGTGACCTTGAGTGTCATGAAAGGCGCCTTTAAATAAAATGCATTATTATTATTATCCTTATTATTATTATTATTATTATTATTATTATTATTACAAAAAAGTTTTTTCTTTTTCTTGGTCTTTTTTTTTTTCTCGTGAATTTTCTGTGGACTCACAGAGCACTTCAGCAAGTTGACACAATAAAAATGATAAAAACAAAAAAAAATTACATACACAAAGAAAAACACATGCACACTATCAATCAGTGTTCAACAGTCTGATTGACACTGGGATAAAAGAGTTCTTAAGTCTATTACGCTTCTTCTACCAAAAGGTAAGAGATCAGAACATGGGAAGAGGACATGAGATAGATTGTTCAGAATTCTTTTCGCTTCAGTCAGAGTGCATAGCTTGTAGAGTGTTTGAATACTGCTAAAGGTTTCTGATCCTATTAGTCTCCCAGCAAGTTTGATAATGTTAAAATTTTTGATTTCAGATTTACAGAAAGATTGCCATACCATGTAGATAAACCATATCTGATGACACTCTCAAATACAGTCTGATAAAATAAGTACATGATTTTCTTCAACACTATAGAACCATAACAGATGATAGGATATTCAGATGATATTTGTTTATATTACCCTGGATTTTCGCAGTGCTGAGCAGCAGATTGGCAGTGAATTTGTGAATTTAGGCTGAACGATGATGTCAGGAATATGCTAAATTTGCATATTTTTCAAGCAGGCTTCTGCTGCTTTATGTTGAAGGAAAGTGGCAACATTGTATTGTGGTTGGTCACTGATCTCATTTGACTGGTAGACAGTAAAGCTATAAACTTTTTGCCACACAGTATTGTCTGAATCCAGTAATCTGCATCACAGCTGTCTGATTGTGATGTGTGCATAATTCCATCATTATGTAATCCAGGAGTGTTTTCCTTATTGCTGGCCTTTACTGATAACTGCCATAATACTAATAAATGATTAATCCTTCATTTGAACTCAGGATCTATATGATCCCAATCCCTCACTAGTTTCAAGACAAGATTGTGTGACTTTACATCATTATCTATCTTTATTCACATAAAAACAATCTGGACTTGATTTGGTTTTTCTGACAATTGTTTTACATTTCTGGTACTGAATGATTGGAAGCTTTTTTTCATTTGTCAACAACAACAAAAATCAATAAATCTGGCATAAATCTGAAAATTTCCAAACAGAAATTGGGAACATGTACAAGAGCACAAATGTAATATAGAAAATTTATGCTCGCTCACACGCACAAAATCACACACAGACATGATTGCCACAGAGGGCATTTGTATAGAATTTGGCAAATAAAGTCAGTACACAGGTACACACACAGCCCCATCCCCAACTCCCAGAAGTATTACTTTTCTGTCATTGTTAATTTGATAGTCATACATTTTTGTTTCAATCCTTTAATAAAGACTCATCTGCAAATCTTGTTGTTTGTCACTTTGGTCTTCTTTAGTGATTCACTGTTTCATGAATTCTTCAATGTTTTTTTTTAAAGTGAACTTTAAAGGGTCATGAAATGCTCACCTAGTTGTTCTGAGGACCAGACAGATCAGTGTGTCACGGATTGGCCAGGCTCTTCCACCAGCATCACGCAACGATCACCGTCACCTGAGTATTAACCACGCACAGCTGCACCCAATCACTTCCATTCACTATATAAGCACACACCTCACTTCAGTCAGTGTCCGGTCTCGTTCCCACGAAGCGGACTCATAGCGAGTACCTCCTGGTAGTCACTATCACATTGATCTAATCTCTTGAATTTACCTTATCTCTGTTTCGTTCCAGTCTGTCCAGTGTTCCCGGTGTCCTGTCTGTATTGAGTGTGTCTTCAGTCTGTCTTCCCCGCAAGCCCTCTGGTGTGTGCATTCGGCCTCCCTCAGTGTCTGTCATCCATCCTGCTCCGAAGAAGGAATATCAGCTCAACCATACTCCATTCACATCCCCATTGTTATCCTTGTGTGCTCCTCTGCTATAATAAACATCTTTCATTATATACTCACCTAACTTGTCCGTCTGCTTCCCTAACACAGTGAGGGCCAGACAGAACCTGTGGAATTTGTTATTTCTGCACAGAATTTTGTAAAACTAAATCTTTCAATAGATGATCTGAAAACGTAACGACTTTGTTGACTTCACAAAGAAAAACTTAGCAAATAATAATATTATCTTTTAAAATAAATATAATGCATCCACAAAAAACATATAAAAAATACTTTACAAATTGATTTGTACACAAATCAGATAAACATCTAAAAAATGTACATACACTGTAAAATATTGAATGACAAAAGTCAAGACAACAATATGTGTACGTTGCTTAAACTTATTTTAATAAGTTAATCAGGTTTTAATAGGTTGCGATAGCGTAGTAGGTGGTGCTGTCACCTCACAGCAAGAAGGTCGCTGGTTCGAGCCTCAGCTGGGTCAGTTTGGGGTTTTTGTGTGGAGTTTTTGTGAGCATGTTCTCCCTGCGTTTGCATGGGTTTCCTCTGAGTGCTCCGGTTTCCCCCACAGTCCAAAGACACATGTAGTACAGGTGAATTGAGTTGGCTAAATTTTACATACTGTAAGTATGTGTGCGAATGAGTGTGTATGGGTTTCCCAGTGATGGGTTGCAGCTGGAAGGGCATCCGCTACGTAAAACATATGCTGGGTAAGTTGGCGGTTCATTCTGCTGTGGTGACCGCAGATTAATAAAGGGACTATATATATATATATATATATATATATATATATATATATATATATATATATATATATATATATATATATATCTTTTTATTGTTTTTAGCATAAGAAAATAAACAATAACAAACAGTCGGATAGAACATAATACAGTATCATCCAGAAAGCATAAGAGAGAAAAAAAATTGAATTAAATATAAAAAATAAATAGGCAGCACGGTAGCGCAGTGGGTAGCTCAATCGCCCTACAGCAAGAAGGTCGCCAGTTGGCATTTCTGTGTAGAGTTTGCATGTTCTCCCCGTGTTCGCGCGGGTTTCCTCCAGCTGCTCCAGTGTCCCCCACAGTCCAAAGACATGCGGTATAGGTGAATTGAATATGCTAAATTGCCCGTAGTGTATGCAAGTGTGTGCAAGCTTATGTGGGTGTTTCCCAGAGTTGGGTTGCGGCTGGAAGGGCATCCGCTGCGTAAAACATATGCCTGATAAGTTGGCGGTTCATTCCGCTGTGGTGACCCCTGATTTATAAAGGGACTAAGCCGAAAAGAAAATGAATGAATAAATAAAAAATAAATAATTTACAGAGAAATGTGTAGGCTCCACAGCTCGACATATGCCAAACCAATCCCATCTATAATGAGTTACAAGTCAGCATTACTGATATAAAACATAATTGGGTTCCAGATTTTAAAAAGTCTGTTTTGTTTGTTTGGCAGCCCATATCGCATTTCTTCCATGGGCAACACATACCTTAAACTCCTAATCAAGGTTTCAAAGACAGGAACGTGATCTGACGTCCAATTTTGTAAAATGATTTTCCTTGCTAATATCATACACAAAGATACTGCCTGTGTATATATGTATCACTTATTTCCAAGGTGTCTTCATAAATGCCCAATTTTGGCTCTGGTGACAGATCAATCCTATATACTTTAGATATAAAATTAAAAACGTTCTGCCAAAATGAACAGATTTTATGGCATGACCAGAATCAGAGTTAATGTACCTTCAAAGGTTTTACATTTATTGCACAATAAGGATACATTTGGGAAAATCTTATGTAATTTTACTTTTGAATATTGAAGTCTGTGGATAACTTTAAATTGAATCCTCAAAAATTTTAAGGCAACAAACTTCAGGACATTTTTTAGGCTCAACTAAAAACTTACTGCACTTGACTCGATTTAAGTTGAGTAAACTCAAAAATTTTCTGAAGTTTGTTGCACTTTAAAATTTTAAGTTGAGTCAACTTTTTTACAGTGTGCCTTTTTTAAGTTATACAAAGTTTAACTTAATATTTTAGTCAGATTTGTTGATGTAAGCTGAGATGACCAGAAAAGTTAAATGATTCAACAGCAAAAAAAATGTGTATTATTTAATAATATAGCAAATAAATATTTAACAAAAAGATTTTTACTCAAGTAAATGTAAGCAGTCGTTCATCTAATAGATTGTAATGTACATTGGTACTTATATTTAGAGTAGGACATTTTCTAATACTGTATTATCATGGAACGATCTTTACTTAAAGGTGCAGTAGGTGATTGTCTTTAGAAAACATTACTTGTTGTGTTGATTGAAAGTCTCTTCACATTCCAATACTAATGATAAAAGTAAATGATCTAAATGTATTTATGTGTATTTTTATATACTTATATTTTAGACATAAAACTAAAAAATGTTCATCCAATTAAATATTGTCGGGCTGACATCTCCCATGATTCTGATAAGTAGCCCAAACTGTCTGTCAACAAATTTACGTTTACCATGCTATTTTAAGTATTCGGTCCGAAAAAGTAAGTAAGTATGGCTTAGTAATGAGTGTAATTCCTGCACGCCGCCGGCCAATCACTAAGCATACAGTAGTTGCTTTAGGACAAAGTGCGTGAGAAAGTGAGACTGATGAGTGAGATTGGTGAGAGAGTGATGACAAGTTTTGCTTACTAACTACATAACTGAAAACATGCTAGATATAATACAGTTTTTCATTCAGAACTGTAAAAAGTACTATAACGTTTCTAACTAGCGAATGACATGATCTAATGGGTTTCTGTCATCTTAATTGTGCGCATTTGCAATTTCAGGAGGCATGGCTTTGGACGACAGGGGAGGGTTAGCATTTTGGCAGATCACCTACACTGTAAAAAAAATCTTTAAAAAAAGGTCAACAAAAAACATAAAATTACGGTAAAATGTCTTTGTTGAAATAAACAACAATCTACAGATACTTTCATTAAAATCTTTACAGAAAAACACAGTTATTTTACAAACTTTTCCTAGATTATCCGGCTGTTTGTGTGTGTGTGTGTGCGTGCGTGTGTGTGTGTGTGTGTGTGTGTAATCAGCGGAATCAGTGAGGAAAAGTCCAGTGTTTGTAAAACTCTTGTTGTGTAATTTTATTGGACACATATTTGATCGTAATAATCTAGGAAAAGTCTGTAAAATAATCGTGTTTTTCTGAAAACATTTTAGTGAAAGTATCTGTAGATTTATTATTTTTGCACTTTATTTCAACAAAGACATTTTACCGTAATATTATGGTTTTTGTTTTTCAGCCGTAGCTGCCAGTAATTTGACCTTCTTTTTTTTAACGATTTTTTAAAAGTTTTTACAGTGTAGAGTTTAAATATAAAAATACATTTAAAAGTAAAACTAATAAGGGTTTACCTTAAAATTATAAGAATTTAAAACAATTGTTAGCATTGTCATAAACCTTAATATAGCAAGGAGCACAAGTAATTACAACTTAGTTTTTTAATTTTACATAATTTTAAACGCACTTCAAAAAAAAATGAAAACACTGTGTAAATAATACGGCAGTTTTATTGTATAAAACAGACAAATTGCTGTAATTTGTCATTAATTATATAATATATTAAATAACACTTAAGCTGTTAATTTACAGATATTGTTTATAATTTTATGGAGTTTTTTAATTAATTAATTGATTAATTGATTAATTTAAAATAACAGAAAAATTACTATATAAATAATACAGGAACTTCCCTTTGTAAAAAACTAAAATGTCAGTAATTTGTCTTTAATGGTAATGGACCTAAAATGAAAGTCAAACTGTTAATTTAGAGAGATTTTTGTCATTTTACTGAGTGTTGAATATAATTTGAAATGACAAATAAATGACTGTAAAAAATGTAGAGATATTTTCTGTAAAATTAGTCTTTTTTACAGTGTACTGCACCTTTAATGTTTCTAATGTTTTGTCATTAAAGAAAAAAAAAAATGTTTTGGCAATTAGCAAAAATACATATGTGTGACAGAAGAAGCACAGAAGGTTTTGTGATCCAGGGTAACATTTTGTAAATGCAGGCTTGTTGAGCAAAAGACGAGTGGTCAGAAAAAATAATTCTAAACGCTTTGCTTATTAAAATGTGTCAGTTTGTGTCGTTATAATAATGCACTGAAAAAAGTGTTGCATGCAAAACTGTTGCAAACAATTTATTTGTGTTGAATTTAAACAAACAAATTCAATTTAATAATGGTCAACTTAATTTGTTTGTTTAAATTCAGCCCAAATAATTTTTTTACAACCACTTAACGTAAAAAAAAATGAGTAAATCCAAGGAATCATCTTTGAATAATTTTTTTTCAGTGTGTCATATCATTGCTCTGTCTTGTAAACTGATGATATCTCAAGGATGAATGAATGATGTGGCACGAATCATTGCTGGAAGGTGTGAGACAAAATGTGTAGCTGTAAACCATTAAGAACTTTGGACCCAAAGGAAGTGCAATTTATATTTCCACAATAAAATCTGTCGCTATAACGTTTTTATTGACCAACGAAGGGCGTGTCTGACTTTGTAACTGTATTTAAAGACATCCTGTGTCTATTTCGATGTGTAGAGGACTACCCAATCATTTGAGAATTACCCGACTCAACAACGCGAAAGGTAAGCTTTGTGAAACTCAATTGCTTTATTGAAATGATAGATCGACTAAAAAAGCATTTACCAAAATCATTTACTCATCCATCGCTTGTTCCAAACCTGTTTGAGTTTCTTTCTTCTGTAAAAAACTTTTTTTCTTCATAAAATTTTAGAGTAAACACCCAAAAAGTATATATATATATATATCTTTGCTGCTTGTTCCTACTTATTTAAAATGAGCTAAATTAACACAGTTCTTTAGTTATTTTGGGACAACTTAATTTTTCTATGTTCAATCCACTTAAATTTGTAAAGACAATTAAGTTAATCGATTTGTGTTGGGACAACATGCAGGCATTTTGTTGAACCCAACATTTTTTTACAGTGAATGGTGAATGGCGTTAAATTTAGGGTAAATATTCCTCTCATTTCTTTCCTTCTAGGTCATGGAGGTGACATCTCAACCTGCTGCGTTTGGACCCCAAGAGTTTCAGACTGGATTAATGAGCTGCTGTGAAGACATGAGCGTTTGTAAGTCATTAAAGTGGCACTTTAATGTGTTGTTACTACACTGTGAGCTATAAAGTATCTAAAATCAAGATCATTAAGATTAATTTCTAAATTCACGTCAATCCTGTATTTTTCCTCAGGTTGTTGTGGCCTTTTCTGTCTCCCATGTATGGGCTGCTCCATCGCTAGTGACATGAACGAGTGTTGCTTATGTGGTTTAGGCATGCCAATGAGGAGTGTATACAGAACTAAATACAACATACAGGTAAATGTCTGTCTGTCTGTCTGTCTGTCTATCTATCTATCTATCTATCTATCTATCTATCTATCTATCTATCTATCTATCTATCTATCTATCTATCTATCTATCTATCCACACTGTAAAAAGTTTATTAATCTTTTTATTAATATTTTACATAAAATTAATGTATTATTATTTTCCAGTAGTTTGTGATTCTTTATTGTTTATTAACACTTTTAAATATTACTTTGATCTTTGCTTTGACAACAGAAAAGTTTAAGAAAGTGACATTTATTGGCTGTTTAAGTAGTTTGAAATGATGTAAATTATGTAACAAATAGTATTGAACTAGTAATGGACTTATCTTGTGTACGAATATTATTTCTTGAACATTTTATTGTTTCAAACTTCTAAAGACCAATTAAATGTATTTTTCTTTGGTAAACTGTAGAGTACAATTTTCATCCAACGATTTTGTATTGTTATAATATCTCAATAGATGTTTACCTATTGGAAGGTGTTATATGAGTGATTTGCTGTAGTCATCTAGAGGCTTTATTTGAAATTTCACAACTAAATGTTTTCAAGATGGAAAGAAACACAATATAGATACTGTTAAGAAGATGGTGAATTAACAGCCCCCAGCTTGTGATATACGAGAGTTTTTCCATTTATATATGCTTTTAAGTTGCATTATGGTACCTTTCTAAATCTTTTAGTTAGTTAGTTAGTTAGTTAGTTAGTTAGTTAGTTAGTTGCATTAAAAGTTTTAGTGAAGTTCAACCAAAATGTTAGCAGTGCAGAGTCTACAAATTGCAGTTTTGCCATTGAAACCCTGTTTAAGTTTAATCAACGTAAGAGACATTTGAAGAAATTTGAAGTTTTTTTCTCTTTTTTTACTGGCAGGATCCACCCTGACACTAAGCTTTTTTTTTTAAGACAAAGTCCTGATGTTTATAGATTTTATCAACCAGTAGCGATTAATACAGATAAATACAATTTGAATTGAATACCGATTATTGCTTTTATCAGTCAATACTTGCCAGTTCTCATTATTGCTTTCATCATCTGACACCAATTATTGCTTTAATTGGTCAGGACAGATTATTCCTTTTCCAGCTGGCAGCTAGCTCTCTACAATTGACACATGGCAACTGCCATTGAAGCTAAGCAGGGCTGCGCCTGGTCAGTACTGGATGGGAGAACACATGGGGAAGCTAGGTTGCTGCTGGAAGTGGTGTTAGTGAGGCCAGCAAGGGCGCTCAACCTGCAGTCTGTGTGGGTCCTAACGCCTGAGTATATTGATGGGGACTCTATACTGCTCAGTGAGCCGTCTTTTGGAGGAGACGTTAAATCAAGGTCCTGACTCTCTGTGGTCACTAAAAATCCCAGGATGTCCTTCGAAAAAGAGTAGGGGTTTAACTTCGGCATCCTGGCCAAATTTGCCCACTGGCCTCCAAATCATCCACATAACATAATTAGCTTCATCACTCTGTCTCCTCTCCACCAATCAGCTGGTGTGTGGTGTGCGGTCTGGCGCAATATGGCTGCCGTCACGTCATCCAGGTGGATGCTGCACAATGATGGTGGATGAGGAGATTCCCCCAAATATCTGTAAAGTGCTTTGAGTGTCCAGAAAAACACTATTATAAATGTAAGGAATTGTTATTATTTTACTGGTCGATACCATTTTATCGCCTGATTTTATCGTCTGATACCGATACCTATTGGTTTTATCAGCTAATACCAATAATCGCTACTCAAATTACATATAGAAGTATCAATTTGTAATACTGAGTTAAATCTGTCTGTCTGTCTCAAAATAATATATATATATATTTTTGTTTTTGATCTCCAGGGTTCGATGTGTTCTGACTTTTGTATCGTTTACAACTGCATGCCGTGTGCAGCCTGCCAACTGAAGAGAGACATCGAAATTAGGAAGCGCCTTGGACAATTCTGAGGAAACTTTCTTTAAAGATAATAAACAAAAGCAGTGAACAGAGTTGGTCTATGGTTTCTAAAGGCAACAGAGGAAAATGCTTTAGAGCAGTCTATCTACAGTACACTCGAAAAACTAGACTAAAATGTGGTATAAGCAAATAGATGACACTAATCAAACTTTATGGCTTCATTCTGTATGAAAGTACAGGCTGTTGTTGGCATTAGATTGATAACAGACATCATGTTTCTCATAACTACCAGCTGTATTTTATGATATAGGTGCAATAATGTACAGAGTGAACTGATATATTTTTCAATTACAACATGTTGTTGTAAGGTGAAATGAGGTGTTCTTGCAATTAATTTATTATTAATTGTATCATGTCAATGCATTAATTTCTATCATAACAATGTTTAATACAGTTGTACTGTTATATTCTCAGTAAAGATAAATCCATGTCAGATTTCTTGCTAGTCATTTAATTATAGGAAACAACTTTGTAAATATGCTTTTTCATCATTTGTAAATGGTTTACTGTAGTAAAGTTACTTACCTATAAAGTCTTCCAAAGCAAAAAATAAAACAGAAATAAAGAAAAAAATGTCGCCGTTTTGAAGAGATGATTTAGCGTAAGCTCATTGTTTCTTCATGTGTGGAAAACCATTATATACACTGAGGAAAATAAGTGTTGAACACACCATATTTTTTTCTAGGGAATACTATTTCTAAAGGAGCTGTAGACATAGAAATGAACAAGATTTTGGTAAAAACCCAAACAATACAAACATAAAAATTAAAATAAAATAAAAATCTGAAAAATGAGTTGTGTATAATAACAATGAAATGACACAAGGAGAGAGAACAGAAACTACTGAAACGTATTTAATACTTTATATAAAGGCTTTTTTGGTGATGGCAGCTTAAAGGCAGCTCTCATATGGAGAATGAAGTCACATGCATTGCTCAGGTGAGAGTTTATCATGGACTTCAACAGAGTGTAAAACTCTTGATGGTTCTGTGGGTCTCGTCTGTCAAATCTGAGCTTTATTTTGTATTTTATATTGGATTCAAGTCAGGTGATTGGCCGGCCCATCCAGCTTGATTTTCTTTCTCTGAAAGCATTTGAGAGTTTCCTTGGCTGTTTTGGATCCTTGTTTTGCTGAAATGTCCACCCTGGTTTCATCTTTATCATCCTAGTAATGTAGATGCTGGACTGAAGCAGCATTAGAATATTCATTTTCAATTATAAAGGGCAGAGGATTGCTGAAGAACTACTGAAAGATCTCAGCTGCTTCATGTGTTCAATACTTTTACCCTGCATTATTTCATTTGATAACGAATAACTTTATTTGTAAACTAATTCGTTTTGTTTTCTTTGCAGATATGGATTTCTTTGGTTGTTACCAACATCTAGGGAACATTTCAAGTCAATGGCACATTTAGAAATATGTTTTCTGAGAAAAATGGTGATGTGTTCATTACTTATTTTCCTCACTGCATATACATTTTAATTCTGATGTTTTAAATTACATTTCCAAATCCCTCCTGCAACATTCTGAATGTCAGTGATTTCAATGACAACGATTTCTGTATATCAAAGATTGAACTCCTCCAGCCATAGGTGCGTATTACAGTGTATGATTCAGACATATAATAATTAACTTCCCTCAATAACAATTAACACTGGCAGTATATCACTTTATATATCAGAGCTGTTGAAAGGCAATCACAAAGTCCTTACAGCCTTTGCATTAATTTCTGAAAACATCACAGTATGAAGTATATTAACACATTTTTATAAGATCATTAGATTTTTTGGAGTTTTTCAATTAATTTAGGGGACAAAACAAATGAAAAATCTGTCAGTCACTCTAAAAAAAATATGTTCATTATGTTGTTTGTATATTTGTTATTATGACCTGCGGGAATCCATTACGAGACCTCAAAGAGATTCACAAAACTTTATTTTTATATATACAGTTAGGTGCATAAATATTTGGACATTGACACAATTCTAACATTTTTGGCTCTATACACCAACACAATGCATTTGAAATTAAACAAACAAGATGTGCTTTACCTGCAGACTGTCAGCTTTAATTTTAGGGTATTTATATCTAAATCAGGTGAACGCTGCAGGGATTACAACAGTTTGCGTATGTGCCTCCCACTTGTTAAGGGTCCAAAAGTAAGTGGACAGAATAATAATCATAAGTCAAACTTTCTCTTTGTAATACTTGGTTGCAAATCCTTTGCAGTCAATTACAGCCTGAAGTCTGGAACACATAGACATCCCCAGACGCTGAGTTTCCAGGTGGTGTTCTGCCATGCTTCTACCGCAACTGTCTTCAGTTCTTGCTTGTTCTTGGCGCATTTTCCCTTCAGTTTTGTCTTCAGCAAGTAAAATGCAAGCTCAATCAGATTCAGGTCAGGTGATTGACTTGGCCATTTCATAACATTCCACTTCTTTCCCTTCAAAAACTCTTTAGTTGCTTTTGCAGTATGCTTTGGGTCATTTTCCATCTGCACTGTGAAGCGCTGTGACTTCTGTAGCATTTGGCTTAATATGAGCAAAAAATATTGTTTGAAACACTTCAGAATTCAGAGTCAGCAGTCACATCATCAATAAATACAAGTGAACAAGTTTTACTGACAGCCATACATGCCCACGCCATGTCACTACTATCACCATGCTTCACTGCTTAGGATCATGAGTTCCTTTCCTTCTCCATACTTTTCTCTTCCCATCACTCTGGTACAAGTTGATCTTGGTTTCAACTGTCCATAGGATGTTGTTCCAGTTCTGTGAAGGCTTTTTTAGAACTTTAATTCTGAGGTTAACTAATGGTTTAGATCTTGTAATGAAGCCTCTGTATTCACTCTGGTGTAGTCTTCTCTTGATTGTTGACCTTAACACGTATTCACCTACCTCCCAGAAAGTGTTCTTGATCTCCAGGGGTGTGAGGGGTATTTTCTTCACCAGGGAAAGAACTCTTTGGTCATCCACCACAGTTGTTTCTGTGGTTTTTTTGGTGTTGCTGAGCTCTCTGGTGTGTTTCTTCTTTTAAAAAATGTTCCAAACTAGTGTTTTGGCCATGCCTAATGTTTTTGCTATATCTCTGATGGCTTTGTTTTGTTTTCAGCCTAATGATGGCTAGCTTGACTAATACTGACAGCTCTTTGGTTCTCATCTTGAGAGTTGACAGTAACAGATTCCAAATGCAAATGGCACACTCAAAATGAACTCTGAACCTTTTATCTGCTCATTGTACTTGAGATAATGAGGGAATAACACACACCTGGCCATGGAACAGCTTAGAAGCCAATTGTGCAATTACTTTTGGACCCTTAACAAGTGGGAGGCACATATGCAAACTGTTGCAATTCCTACAGCGTTCATCTGATTTAGAAATACCCGCATATTAAAGCTGACACCCTGCAGTTAAAGCACATCTTGTTCGTTTAATTTCAAATCCATTGTGTTGGTGTATAGAGCCAAAAATGTTAGAATTGTGTCGATGTTGATAAACTAAATTGGCATAGTTTGTGCGTGAATGAGTGTGTATGGATGTTTCCCAGTACTAGGTTGCAGCTGGAAGGGCATCCGCTGTATAACACATATGCTGGATAAGTTGGTTCATTCAACTGTGATGACCCCTGATGAATAAGGGACTAAGCTAAAGGAAAATAAATGAATGAATAAATGAATGAATGAATGTTCAGCCATGTCTCTCCAGCACAAGTCTTAAAGGGATAGTTTACACAAAAAAAAATGAACATTTGCTCATTAGTATTTTCTTGCCCTCAAGTGGTTGCAAACCTTTCAGAGTGTCTTTTTTTAGATGTTTTAGTATAATTGCTTAGGTGTAAACCACTCAAGCTAATATTGTTTTTTGCGGTTCGAACTGTAGCTTTGCCGAATGACTAAAAAGTTATCAGTATGTTGGTAAAAAACTACATTTCTAGTCAAACCATTCTTCTGCAATCTTATACCAAAAACGGAAATGAGGGCAGAATTAATAGCTATAAATGTGGGAGAGCGTTGATATTATGTGATTGTATTGTATTGCAATATGGAGCAATTAAGTGTTGCTGTTAAATCAAAAGTAAATCACAAATACTTCTCTATGGTCACAATAATTCTCTATGGTTACAACTGAATTAATTACAAAATAACTGTATAAATTGATAAAACATAAAAATGATAAAACATATGATAATAACTGTACCCAGCTTAAATGTAAAAATAAAGTTACCAGAGGTAGAAGGAGAGACAGTGGGAAGGAGACTCCAGATCAGGAGAGGAGCAGAGCAGGAAAGCGCAGAGCAGGAAAAAAGACAGAGCAAAGTTTAACATCTATTTTGTATCTTTCTTGACCATGTGACCAAAGCCCAAATACGAAGACATTCACACTGACCGATCAACATGTGACCACATCGTAAAACCCCCAAAGTCCACATAGCAGGCACTGATCTGATCACTATCTGTCTTTGGAGTCAGTATGGAGCTTCTTTGGTGAAAAAGACCTTTACTTGTTTTGCCATATAAACAAATGCATATGATAATTTAGACTCTTACAGAGTGAAACAGCACATTATCATTGTTTATCGAATATTACCACCTAGATAAATATGAAAATATACTTATGAAGTCAGATCAGATACAAGAAATATTTTACTTGCACTATCATAAACCATGTGTCACAAGCGACCCTATTCACTTTCTTTATTATGAAATAGACAATCTTTTATATTTATTTTTCCTTGTTATAATGTTGATAATAAATAGACAGTGTAATTCCAAGGAGATTGATGATTACTTTAAAAAAAAACGAATGATGCAAAGGATGTTGGGTCGAGGACGAAAGGGCATCCGCTGCGTAAACAATATGCTGGACAAGTTGGCGGTTCATTCCGCTGTGGCGAGCCCAGATTAATAAAGGGACTAAGCCGAAAAGAAAATAAATGAATGAATGATGCAAAGGGTAATGAATGACACACAGGACTGTAAAAGCCTAATGTTAATAAAACTAAATTCAGAAACAAAGACTTTTTTCCAGATGTTTATTCAGCAACGAATACTCACAGACCATAACTATGAAAATATTAAACTCACAAACAAAAAAAGTAAAACTTAAAAGGAATATTTCACCCAGAAATGAACATTTTATCATCATTTCCTCACACTCAAGTATTTCTTTGCTAAGCAGCCATTGACATACATAGTAGAAACAAAAAATACTATGCAAGTCAATAGCTGTTATTCCCCAACATTCTTCAGAATATCTTCCTTTGTTTTCAACAGAAGACAGAAGTTTAAACAGGTTTGAAACAAGTGTTGACAGAATTGACATTTTTGGGTGAACCATCCCTTCAACAGAACATCAATATGTGCTGGTTTAAATTCAATTCAATAGGAGTCTTTTCAGTTTTGACCAATGAGAGCAGAGAAAGCAAAGTATTGAAGACAAAAGAGCTTGAATTGGGTTTATTGGGACATCTGGGCCTCGATGGCCTGTGCTGTCCACTCCGGTGCGGCCTGACTGATCTTCTCTAGGAGGTTGTTGACCTGGAAGCACAGTGACTGAATCTGCTTGTCCCAGGTGGGCAATGGCTCTCGTGCTAAGGGAAACAAGAGGGTCATCTGTTGTAATGCTCATATTTATTCAGTTTTGTCTAAAATGTTCAGTAGAGATGCAACAATGAAAAACAAACCATTTGAAAATCGATTCAACAGGATTCTTACAGATGCTGGAAATCCTTGAAAATGCTTCTATTTTGATTTAGTGATTTCAAGGATTTAAAAGTGCTTAGATTTTGGATAAAGTGCTTGAAACTGCTTGAAAATGTAATTGTGCTGCTTCCATAAGAATTTGTTACTACATAGGTAGTCGGAGTCCTACGTAACTATTTAAATAAAAAAATATGTTTGCTTCTGCATAAAGTAAATGACAGTAATTCAATGTTGGGCTTGGGACAAACATGCCTTTTTTCCTTAAAATAGTATACTATAGTACTACAGAATACTACCGTGCTTCCAGTGGTGGAAAGAGTACTGAAAAATCATACTTAAGTTAAAGTACCATACTTGCCTAAAAATGTAGAGCAAGTGGAGTAAATATTACTCAAATATGAGTAAAAACACCTTTCAAAAGCACTCAAGAGTAGTGAGTATTACCCTGTAAAAAGCTGACGCATTTACATGTAATTTGTGGACGTGTGCAAACGTAACATTCTGTAGTGCATTTTGTTATTGCCCAGCAGGCACACTATGTCATAAGACGTTAATTATAGGTTAGATTTAGGTTGTGACATCAGGTGAAATTCAATTTCTAGCCAGCATCTAAGGACAACGTTATTTTGATTTTCAATAATGACGTCAAATGATGTTGATATTTGGTTGATTTTAGGTTGTGTTAGAAAGTGACCAAGATCCAACATTTTAAACCAACATCATACTGACGTCAAATACTGATGTTTATTCATTAGGTATGACAACCAAAATCCAAAGTCTAATAGACGTAATAGTGGTAATGTCCACACAACGTCAAGCTGTAACATCATTAGACGTTGATATTTGGTTGATTTTAGGTTGAACGTTGGACATTTGACATCGGTCTGACGTTGAGTTCTGCCGTCAACCCGATTTTCATTTCCAAACAAAATGCGAAGTCCCCAAGACATCAGGGTACAACGTCAATCTGACGTCATGTTGACGTCTTGTGCCTGCTGGGTGTTTAAGGCCATTTCAGTCTTTATACAGTAAACATCCGTCATCTTCTTATCGTGACATGCATCTAAACAGTCTTAGGGTCAATGCGTGTAAAGTCTTTGTAAATCTTCTTGGACACTTTTAATTCTTCCAAACAGTTTGCTGCAATTATAAATCGCCCATGTCTTGAGGTAGTTTATTATGATACGATTTACCTTTTCACTTCTGTGTGTGATTTGATTGGACAGGAATCACAGGACAGATTTTTCTAATCCCCATAGACAAGAAAAATAAAGTAGTGACTACAGGTTGAAGGAAAGTAGTGGAGTAAAAGTACCAATACTGCACTAAAAATGTACTCAAGGGAAAGTGGAAGTACACATTTTTAAAACTACTTAGTAAATTACAATTCCTGAGAAAAACTACTCAATTACAGTAATTTGAGTATTTGTAATTTGTTCCTTTACACCACTGAGTGCTTCCCGCACATACTTTTACTGGGTATGCCGCCCAGGTATATTAACAGCCAAGTATACTTCATGACCCTGTTTTTTCAACCAATATTATCATCTTTTTACACTTTTTTTATATTCGCCCAAGATAATCAAACATCCATGATCAATTAACCAGTGAAAAATCTTCTCTCAATTACACATTTTGTACTATTGGTTCTGTGCGCACAAGAGAACTGTAAACGCTCCCACAGACAGTCTCAGGTGCTCTGCAGACCCACAGAGACGCAACTTTTTGTAATTTAAAAAATCTCCTAAAAAGTCCAGGATTTATTTGGCTTTTGCTTACACTTTCTAAAGTTGTTGTTAATTGTATGCGTTTTTTGCATTACCTTTTTATTTACTTTCGCAGCTGACTGGCCGTGTACAGCCGCGAGAGCGAGAGAAACATTAAAATAATACATTCTTTTATCTTTACTTTATACTCAGAGAGAACGAAATGACATCTGACACAAAATATTTGTACACCATTAGAAATGGTTAATCAATCAATTTGCCTTATTTAAATAATTTTATTATCATTTTTAGAGATATTGTCCGTTTTTATTCTTTTTTCTGTAACTTATTTCTCATTTGCTGTATATTTTATTAAATTGATGATGTTAATATATTACATATTTTATAGCCTATATATCTAATATTCTTTGGCAATACTGTACAAAATATCATGCCAATAAAGCAACCTGAACTTGTCGCATGTAGTTGACCATTTATGTGCAGTGAGTAAAATGTGTGTTTCAATCCGGCTACCACCACAAGTATATATCAAACCTGTGGAAAGCACTGCTATAACACATAACATCTGATATATTGTAAGTCTGAAGTATGTACGGTATATGTATGTAAATATGTTCCAGCAACTGTTAAGTGCTGGAAAGGTTCAAAAATGCATCTGGAAAGTGATTGAAAAGTAAATTTGACTTTGAAAAATATGTAAGAAACCTGATTCAAATTTTCATTTTAAATGGAAACATCATGGGCAAGGCCTTACTTTGTTTGGATCAGGAGATTAGTTTTATTTGTGTAAGCTACTTATTTGATTTGGGGTTTGTTTTAAAGATTCAGTTTAGTTTTGATATATTATTTCAATGAGTTCAATGAAGCGTTACATCCTTAATGTTTAGATAAAATCCAAACTTACTTTCAAAATGCACAATGCCATCAATCTGGTCAATGAATCCGTTCATGCGGCCCTCAGTAATCATTTGTGACGCTATCTTTTCTGCCTGTAAAAAAGAGATATCAAGAAGAAATCTGAAACCTTTGTGTTTAAAATGTCCTAGAAACATTTAACAACCCTAAAACATCTATATACACATTTAGATTATATTCATATAATATTTCAAAAAAGTATATATATATATATATATATATATATATATATATATATATATATATATATATATATATATATATATATATATATATATATATATATATATATATATATAAATAAATTTCAGGAACAAATTAATTGTTTTGATAATTTGATAAACCATTTTAATGTGGTTTAAGTGTCTACAAATTAATTTTCAATTAAAAGTATTCACACCTCTGACTGGAAAGGCATTCTGCAGGAGTCAGACTGTTGAAATTTTTTTTCTTTCATATAATTATAAGAATAGATATAATTTTTGCACAATATGGTCTTCAGGTCTCACAGTCAAATTTAGGACCTTTTTAAGACCATTATGAATTAAATTTCAGACTTTGACAGGACTTATAGATTGTATATTATAATATAATAGTTATTTTTTTAGCCACAAGTTTTAAATAAATTGTGAAAACAAGCAAACCCTAGTTGTATGCATACACTTTTCACATACAAATCTTTAAAAACTATAATAAACTAAATCTCTGTCTGTCCAGGTCAGTGTCCTTACCATATACGGACTATAAATACACAACTTTTAAACAAACGTTATTGTAAGAACGGTAATTAAACCATATTGGTAAATAGAATTATAAATACAGTTTTGTTAAAAGTTCTATTGAGATGGACTGTTGGTCATTTGGATGCATGTTGGCCCAAATGGGTAGAGTTTTATGGACAAAGGTAAATTAAAACCTCTTTACAATCATTTAAGATCTACAAGTCAAAATTTCAGTAAATGTAAGACTTCTTAAGGCCTAAAATTTAGTTTTTGAAATTTAAGACATTGTAAGACTTTAAGACCTTGCAGACACCCTGGGTTAGTGACAGATTATAACTGAAGCTGCATCCGTTTAATCAGCAACACAGATCGAGTAAAAATATATATAGTTTAATCATCAGTATTATCTTCTGTTAGTTATAACAATAAATACACCAGTCAGAACATCAGAAGATTTGATAATATTTATAAAAATATTTTGCCTGATGTGATTTCTCAATCAGCATTTCAATAGCTGACAGATGTCAATAAAACAGCTTGTAAACACTGATCTTACATTTACTTTAAGACACCCATGCAAACGTTGTAAGAGGTAAATTATAGAATAATAATTACAATAATAAATGTTTCATAAGTCACATATAATTCGATTCATTTCTGAAAGACCAAGTGATCCTGAAGACTAGATTTATGATACTAAAAATGTACCTTTTTTATGAGATAAAAATAAATTACTTATAATTACAGTAAAATTGCAATGCTAATTCCTAATTACCGTTCTATTTGCATTTCACACAAAAATTTCTATTACATTAAATAAAATCCTATTATTCTTTCTCCCTCATGTGGTTTTAAACCTGTTTGAGTATCTGTCTTCTGTTAAACACAAAAAAAGATATTTTGAAGAATGTTGTTTGCTGGCACCCATTGACATCCATAGTAGGGAAAAAAAACTTAAAATAAAAGTTAATGCGTGCCAGTTACCAGCATTCTACAAAATATCTTCTTTTTGTTCACCAGAAGAAAGAAACTCAAAGTGTGAGTAAATGAACACAACATTTAAATTTTTTCATACAACATGGTTGCAAAAAATGGGTTCAGTCACAGAAAATGCCCACACTTTTGAATGGCAAAGTAAAACAGAAAACGATAACAGAAGTAATAGTAAATGCACTGTACCTTTGCCGGAGGAATCTCCAAAAGTGCTCCAAGCTCCTCAAACGTGATATTATTGTACAGTTTGCTTGCAGACAGCAGGTTGTGCTCAATAACGGCTCGGTCTAGAATACTTGAACCTGAAAGGATAATAAACATATTAGACACTGTTTTCCTAACAAATAATTCAGAAATAAACACTTAAGAATCATGAGTAGGACACAGAGAACTTTGCGTGTATGCTATAAAAATAAGTCTGTGAAAGTTCTAATGAGCATGCGTTGTGGTTGAAACAATCGTTTCAGTCAGCGATGACAGCAATGTAACGGCAATCAGCACCAGAGTACTTTAATGTTGATAAAGATGAAAAAAAAGAGAATACAAGTTAGTTGATTCAGTAGATTAGTTCAGGTCAGGACAACCACATTTTTCTGTCAGACAAAATATCTACACCTGTTAATGTCAGCCTAATGTTCATATTAGCACTAGAAATGGAAATCTCTCAACATTTTTACATAATTCGACTTAATTTTAATTTTGCTGCTGTCTATCTGCAATTAATATTACAAAATAGTGATTAAGCACCAATAGTCCATATAATTTTTTCTGTTTGTTTGTTTAGATTTCATTTAAATCAGCCTAACTTTGTCATGTATTATGTATCACCATAGTTTCTAAATGTATGTAAATGCTGGAAATGACATTTAAATCGAAAACCTGTTCCTCCATTTTGTGTGTCCCCACTTCCAAGTTACACTATGGTTAAGGAGTAATATCTAATACCATCGGCTGTGGTGGCTTTCTGATGTGGCATCAGCATGGCAGCAAACTCTTGCAGCTGGTTTCCTCGGATGATTCGATCCAGGTACATTTTCTCCAGGATGCCGTAGGCAGCGAGCTGCTGACAGCGTTCATCCTTGAAGAGAGTAGCCAACATGCGAGAGCGCTGCTGACCTTTAGGACACATTAATGGGATAGTTCATTAAAAAATGAACATCTGTCATTATTGAATCACTGAAAAATGACTATAAAATGTTACTACAAATTTGTAGCCTATATACAAATACTAAATGAAATACAAATACTAAAAAACTAGGGCTGGCCCCTAACGCTTGATTCACACGGGGCTTCGACGTCAAAGCTTGACGGTGGGCATGTCTGAAGTTAGGACTGATATGATCATCATAGCAGCATCAGCCAGTAAATTTAGCCAGCAATTAGCTACTGTCTGAGCTGGGGTATTTGCATAAAGCCATCTGATTGGCTGACGCTTCCGTTGGCGCTTGAAAAGTTGAGAAGTTCCCAACTTCTGCAGCGAGCAACACTGGTGAAGCGACGCAGACGGATGCACAATTCAATTTGGCAACGCTTGATGTCACCCATTCAAAGTGAAAGGGAAGCGTTGCCGCTGACACCCAGTGTGAATTGGCCGTAATAGCTGACCTGAACATGCTTGGTCGAAGTTTTTGTTAGTCAAAAATACACAAGTGGAAAGATAAATGTAAAGATAAAAATACGGTGCACGTGTCCAGCGATTCAGCTCTAAAAGGACAATAGAGATGGTCGGTTATAATTGCCCATATTTTTGCAATGTTTCAGTGTGCTGTTAGCCAGTATACTTTATTTATTCATTTTATTTAATGTTTAGGCTTTTTGTTTGGCAATTTATTAAAACAAAAAACGTATTTTTCATTCATACTTGTACTTAGCCCTAGCAACAGTTAGTATCGTCCATAAACAATGTGGTGTTTTTTTTTTATTCAATGTTTAATTTTAACGCTCGACCTTCGGGTGTACTGGACTTACAGTTTTCAACATTATTTCTCTTACGCCATTTTGTTATTTATTTAAATTTATTTGTTTGTTTATTTATAATTTATTTATTGAATTATTTATTTAATTGTTTATTTAAATATTTGACTTACACAAATATCTAATAGCTAAGGAGAGATTCTTTTGTTTACATTGGCTGTGTCTCATTTCAGAGGCTGCATCCTCCAAAGATGCAGACTTCAAAGGTGAGTACTTCAAAGTCCACACAAGCTGAACCAAGCATTTTAAAATGAGACTATCTAGCCAACAGAGGACAGATCTAATAAGCGGTAATAAATTTGTAATTACTTTTTTTAAGCAATCTGAAGGCAAAACAAGGTTTACAAAAGCTGGAAATATTTCTTTTGATCCATACATGTACACATAAAAATGTGAACTGTCTATAAAATCACTTTTAGTAAGACATGTCCTACTCATTTTGTTTTTTTACATGTGGTATCCAAGTAAAATAAAACCTAATTCATACATTTAATCCGGAGTTTTCTTTTGAAAATGTCCCGTCGTTATCAGTGCACAATGAATCTTGGGATGTTCAAGGCCGCAAAGGATCCACCGGTTGTATATTTCATTACCTGGGAAACGAAGGATGCATTCTGAGGCTGCATTTGAAGGAGACTTAAATTTTTTTTTTTAAATGAGACAGCCTTCGTCAAAGACGCAACGCCCTTCGAATGCATCTTTCGGAGGATAGAGACTCTAAAATGAGACACAGCTATTGTTTTTAGGTGACAACTTTCCCCATAGACCTTCTAGGCTATCAAACTTTCAATTTGTGATACATTTATACGTTTTAGTTCCTTTACCAAGCGGTGCGTTTTATTGTTAGCAAGTTCATAAGTGTAATTTATGTGCATTTTATCCTTTTATTTTATTTACCAATTATAAACATTCAGAAAAGCTCCATGCTGTTTTTTCCCTACACATTCATAATCATATCCTCTGTCAGTGTTATTTCTTTGCGTAAGGAAGTTCTTAATATCCAATTTTAACGTTTATTATTACAGTATTTCTGGACTAAATAAAACAATGTTATGAATGACAGTCTTTCTCAGCTCTTAAACTCAAATCGCTTCCCTGTATTAGGCTAATTAAATCAATTGAAATAATGGGCGATTAATCGACTAACTGTTTTAATGGACTACTGATCATCAAAAAAAATCTTTAGTCGGGGACGGCCCTAAAAATACAGCATGCAATTGAAATCACGCCAGCAGCTACTGTCTCCTGCATAGTGCTGTACCTGCAGAGGCCAGTATAGTGCAGTGAAGCGCATGTTTCAGAGCCTCCAGACGCTCAGTCTCATGCACGATGGATTTGTATGAGAGCTCATTGTAGCGTTGAGCTGCTTCGATGAATTTCCTTCGATAATCCAGAACTCTGGCGTAGCAAACCTGTAAAACATGACGGAATAAAATTTACACTTTCACAAACGTAAAGTAGGCAACATATCCCATTATTTACATATTTGTAAATAATTCATTAAAAATGCACTGTCAAAATGTATTCTCTGAAATATTTTACAAAAACAATTATTATTCACCAAAACATTTTATGCTTAAAATTTATTTTAGCTTTACAGAAACTTCTGACAGGAATAGGCATGGGACGATAACTGCTTTCAAGGCATACTGCGGTTTGGAAAAGTCAAGGTTTTTTCTGTAATACCGTTCCTAAGATATGTGTACGATTTTTTTATTCACGTTTTTTAAAACAATAGTATCTCCAGCAGAAAAGATATCTAAAGATGCCGTTTTAAATTGTAAAGAAATCTGTGTTTCTGAAACTAATGCAGAAGTCAATGATTATTTGGATTATTTAGCCTGACATGTTTACTGTTCCAAAATATTATAAATGTTTCTCAAAATAAAACATATTGTGTTCAAAGGGAAAAAAGTTTTTGTTTTTTACCCAGACATTTAAAAAGAATATATTGTAGAGCAGTAATCACAATAATGTGAAATCGTGAAACCATGATATTTTTATCCAAGGTTATAATACCGTCAGAATCTTATACCGGCCCATGCCTAGACAGGAACAAAAACTGAATCAAAAGGTAAACTCGTGGGTGTACACGGGTGGCATGAATTACTCTGAAATGTTTCACAAAACATTAACCTAAGCAAACAAACACTACATGACCCATGCAATTATTATTTATACTGAAATTTTATGGGAATTTAACAAAAGAAAAATGCCCCAAATTTTTTTTATTTCAACCAGTCATCGGTGCCCAAGAAAAATATAATACAATCCAAAAACTATATATATTTGTTAAATTAAAAATATATATATTTTATTTGTACAATAATTATTACAATATAAATACTTTTCAAAACTACTTTTCTAATTATTACTTACATTTCATGTTTTAATATTTAATTTATTTATACAAATAAAATGCTATTTACAGTCAAGAAATTAGCTAAATTAAATATCTTCATCAAATATTTTAAAATCTGTGTTATTGCACATATTAATGTGACTATATATATTTTTTTATTTAAACGACACAGTATGCAACGGTAAAAATGGAACAAATTCTGAAACAAGTTTTCTTTGTGTATTTGTAAAACCAAAAAACTACATCCAGTCATAAATATGAACAAACTTATATTTGTATTACTACATTCATGCTTACATATTTTGATTAATAAAAAAATACATTAAAACACATGACGTTGTATACTATATGTAAAAAGGATGCAAAAAATAAAAGGTCACACTTTATTTTTATGGGTTGTTTGTTGAATTAAGTTACGTTGCATCTACATGCCAACTAATTCTCATTAGATTATAAGTAGACTGTTAGGTTGGGGTTAGGGTTAGTGTAAGTTGACATGTACTTGCAAAGTTTCTTATAGTCAGTTAAATGTCTGTTAAAGAAGTACATCAACAGGTATTAAGCAGACAGTCTACTAATACTTAAATGGACCATCACAATAAAGTGTTACCAAATAAAGAATTATTTAGAACTGTAAATAGTAAAGACTTATCACAATAAATACTTTATAAAGCACATAAACATACGAACAGAACTCACTAAAGCAACTGATCAATTAAATTCTCTTTTTTACAAAAAAAGTCACACCAAAATCATTATAAATGTCTATTTTGGAACTACTGCCCGGCATTACAGTTTACAAAGTTTTTACATAGCATTTTGTTAGAAAGATAGAACTGATAGATCACCTTGTAGTGAATCTGCAGCTGTTCGTTGGTGGATTCATTCTGCAACAAAGACGCTCGGTTGATGTAGGCCTCAGCCTGAACCGGGTCGTCATCCTCCAAGTACAGGCGAGCGATTTTCAGGTAAGTGTCTAATTTGTAGTCCACATTATACTGTCTGTAGAAGCAGAAAAACATGATTAGAAAATCCGAATTGACAACCAGTGGTTCTGGGCGCCATGTTGGCTGCTTTGGTTTAATCAAAGACTATAGAATACACAAGACATGTCACTTGTATAGTTTTGAATGTGGAAAAGTGTAACGCTCAACATGGCGAATGAAGCCCCACCTACTAGTACAGGAGCCAAGCATCCAACTGAAGTTTCTCCGGAAAGAAGCTTGTACCTTTTAGGACAGTTTTGTGGTTCAAAAACCTAATGGAATCTCAGTGAATACTTGCTTCAGACATAAGAAATGTATCCAAATAAAGCTTGGAATCTGTACTTTTAAATGAACCAACTACACTTGAAAATAAAAGTTTTTTGGTTTTGTAATCTGTATTTGTAAAACGTCGCATGACAGCGACTACACAAATGCCCACAAACTTGCAAACAAAGAGTCGCTGTCATTTCTGGAGGAGATTCACCATCAAGACCAAGTTGTGAATTACTTCAGAAGAGCAGCGTGATCAGGCAAAGCATTAAGAGGATGATAATATGAAGCATTAAGAGGATGACAATATGAAGAACGGCCATAAATAAGGTTGGTTTCAGGGTCTCCTTTCTTACGAGTGTGCATACGCATTAGCTTGGACACCCTGAAAAAATTTTTTTGTTTGATTCAAATATTTAGAAACGAAACTTTTGAGACAGTTGTTGTTTAATATTATTGGTGATTCCAAATAAGTAATGTAATCGTAAGCTTGGCAAACAGTTTTAGAGTATTTGATGTTTCCCTATTCAGACAGAATGAATACTGCCCGAGAGGTGTTTCAAAGATGGCCGCCGAGTGAAATGAGTTGCCTTAAAGGGACTTTGATTTAATTTAAGAGAAAAGTGAGCTTACTTTTGACCCGTCTCCAGCGGGATCCCCACAAGAACCTGTGCGGCGTTCCTCCAGTCCTCCTGCTTCTCATAGATAGTGGCTAAATGCTGTCTGATGGACGCCACCTGGAAGAGTGTGAGGGGTTTGTGTTAGAGCTGCACAATATACATTTATTAATACATATACAATATACAAAAGTATACATTTGTAGATCATTGTACATTAGTAGACATTACAGTAGATCCCCACATTTGTCAAAGTTGTCCTAAAACTATTGATCAACGCCCATTCTTGTCTTTGAACAATTTTGAATCACTTTTTTGATCCACTTCAAATCTTATACTACGGTATAATTTCAGCAACATGGCAAATGTGCACATAGGCATAGGGCTACACATAGGGAAAAAATGACAATAATAATAATAATAATATTTTGTTTGTCTGTGATATGAATATAACTTCACAAGATGACGTATTAACTCTATTTGGCAAGAATTGATCATTTTAGATTCACTGGGAGGGGAGAGAGGGGAGGGGAAAGGGGAGCATCTGTATACGACTGAATAAAGATATACATTAAATAAACAGTGTTTTATGGTTTTCTGTGGAATCCAAGGCCCCGTTTACACTGCCAGTTAAATGTGACCCAATTCCATTTTTTTGCTCATTTGTGACAGATCGGATCTGTTCTATGACCGTGTAAACACAAAAAAACGCATGCATTTAGATATTCAGAGATCGGTTTTAGGCCTCCTTCATATGTGGAAATAAATCAGATATAACAGATATGTGACAAAGCGACTATCATGTAAACAGGCAGATCAGATTTATTGAGGCATTCCGTTTTGTAAGTCATTAAACTTGTGACATTGTTGTACTTCTCCACGGTTTAATGACATAGAAGGAAAAGCGTGTGTGGAGATGCCAATGTGATAAACAACAACGACAACAACATAAAGGAAAGTGGTCAGTCGCCACAATTTGCTCCCACCAGACCTGAGATCACTGTTCTACCCACAAATTCCTCTGAATGCTGGAGGACACCATATATAAACCATAGGCACAAGCTGTGATGACGGCCCTTTCTCTCTTCCTCTACCTCAAAATCATTTTAAAGTTGGGTGAATTTTGCATATTTCGCAGAGCTAAAAGCAAGACAATTTCTTCCATGGTGGCTAGTGTGGCAAAGATGCTAGAACCCAACTTTACGCATGTGCGATGTCAGAAATTGTATGGCAAGTGTAAACGCAAGAATTGGATATGGGTCACAATTAAAAGAACGTGTAAACGGACAGGCAAAAAAATCAGATATAGGCAACAAATCAGAATTGGGCATCAAGACCTGACAGTGTAAACAGGGTTTAACAGCCTTGATCTGAGAATACGGTTTCACAATTTACATGTAGCATGTCACTTATCAATTAAACACACTTGCACACTCAGAAGGTTTTATCACAGAGAATCCATTAGTGTGAACTGGGTATAACGATAACTGTTTTCAAAGTATACCGGAAAAGTCAAGGTTTTAAAACCGCCAAAATTTTCTGCTATACCATTCCTAATGTATGTGTAAGATTTTTAATTTACGTTTTTTTTTTGTTTTGTTTTTTAGAACAACAGTATTTCCGGCTGAAAAGATCTCCAAAGATGCCATTTTAAATTGTAAAGAAATCTGTGTTTTAGAAACTAATGAAGACAGCAGAAGTCAATGATTTATTCATTATTTAGCCTGACATGTTTACTGCTCCATAATATTTTAATTGTTTTCTCAAAAAAATATATTGTGTTCAAAGGGAAAAAAGTTTTTGTTTTTTACCCAGACATTTAAAAAAAACATATTTTAGAGTAGTAATCACAATGCAGTGAAACCGTGATATTATTATCCAAGGTTATCATACCGTCAGAATCTTATACCAGCCCATGCCTAGAGTGAACATCAATAATCTTTCAAGACATGGAGAGTACAACCCAAGTGCTTAGTCAGTCTGTTCAAAGTCAGACAAGAGAAACAACAGTGTCTGAGAGAGCTCAAACCTGCTGCAAGTTACTAAGAAAACACCTTCATCAAATGGACAGCAAATTCTCACAACACATGCAAATACAGAAACATGCTGCAAATAGTGCCGATCCCAATGGAAATGGTCAGGGAACCAGTGACGAGTCCTTTCTGTTTAGTCACAGGTGTTGTAACAAATCTGGGTTCGTCACTTTTTGGAGTCCCCCAACACATTTCCGTTGTGATCTGCTCTATTTGTATCATGTGTATTGTCAAAACGAGGACGATGTTTCTTTGTGTTCTTCTGCTTGTATGTGTTTTCTTAACTCTCTCGGCCACCATGGGAGAATCAACCAGCACCAAACTTATTCTAGGTTTTAATCGCTGAGTTTATCCATACAGACATTATTTAGATGAAGCAGCATCAATGCAGATTTGTCTGCATTGTAGAGGGATGAAGCCTACCTGTTCTTCAAAAGAGATGACCCTGGGCTGAATCTTCTCCAGGGTGAAGTGACACACAACTTTCGCAATGTCGTCTGGTAGGTTTGGGAGGTGCGCGCAGAAGTCTGTCAGCAGCTGTCTGGATATGACCAGGCTGACATTCTCATTGACCACTATTGAAGAGCACGAGACAAGGGACATGAATGTAGAGATGTGAGCTCCATTCAAAAAGCCACACAAAAATGTGTATGTTCTTATATTAAACTGATTTTCTATTGATTATACACTCACTGGCCATTTTATTAGGTACACCTGTACATCTGCTTGTTATTGCAAATATTTAATCAGCCAATCGCATGACTGTACATCAGTAAAGGTGGATTTAATCAAGATGATCTGTTGAAGTTCAAACATCAGATTGAAGATGAAAGCTGGTTTAAGTGACTTTAAGGCTGTTTAAGAGTGAAAACACTCCTCGCCCAGACTGATGTTTTTACTGGGTGTCAGACCGTGACAATTAAAGCTCACTGAGCATGCACATTTTTTGCCGGCATTAATTCTTGCTGTATACCAGTTGTGTAATAGTCATATAAGAGGGACGTGACAATAAGCGAATGATATGCAATAGTGCAGAAGACCAGTCAAGAGATCGATTGTGGACAGCCACATCTCTGTTTTCTGCATTTCAGCCAATTTATAGTATACTGAAACAAAACCTTCAAATATCAATGGAGATTCACATAATGGATGTGCAGGCAGCAAATCAGCATCTTCTGTGTGATACGGTAATGTAAATATGGACCAAAATCTCTGAGAAATGATCTGAGATCCTTACTGAAACCATTTTAAGCCATGAGAACTAAAGCAGTGCTGAAATCAGAATGGGTCTAACCTAGTAACAGCAACGTGTAATTAATAAAGAGGCCAGTGAATGTACAGTTGAAATCAAAATTAATAACCTCCCTTTGAGTTTTTGTTTTCTTTTTTAAATATTTCCCAAATGATGTTTGACAGAGCAAGGAAATTTTCACAGTATGTCTGATAATATTTTTTCTTCTAGAGAAAGTCTTATTTGTTTTATTTCAGCTAGAATAAAAGCAGATTTTTATTTTTTTAAAAACATTAAGGTCAAACTTATTAACCCCTTTAAGCTATATATTTTTTCAATAGTCTACAATTAACCTAGTTAAGTCTTTAATTGTCACTTTAAGCTGTATAGAAGTGTCTTGAAAAATATCTAGTATAATATCATTTACTGTCATCATGACAAAGATAAAATAAATCAGTTATTAGAAATGAGTTATTAAAACTATTAAGTTTAGAAATGTGTTGAAAAAAAATCTTCTCTCCATTAAACAGAAATTGGGGAAAAAAATAAACAGGGGGGCTAATAATTCTGACATTAACTGTATATATTTAAAATATTAGTACTTGAATACCATTATACTTACTCGCTTCAACAAATGCTTTCAGTGCTTCAAGTTGTTCTGCATCAGTAAACTGTAGAGCCTTTTCTAATATTTGACGATATCTGTCAAAACAGCGAACATGGAGGACAAAGATTAGAGCTACAAAAATAATACTGTACTAAAGCCGCATGTATTATATTTGATACACAAGTTTCTAAGACCAATATAATACCAACCTGATCAATTTTTGGCCTGAAAACCTGTTGTATATAATTTGATACTTGTATTTTGCATCTCTTGTCTATTTTCATGACACTGCAGGCAGTGGAAGGGCCTTTTTTATATTTTCAAAATGGCTGCTCTCATTGAATTACTCGCATGCTTTTTGGCTGGAAACTGTTTGCTAAGTTGTTATAGTAAGAATAAAATTTTTATTGTTACTAATTTTATTAAATAAAGTTTTTTTACTGAAACAATAATTAGTTAATAATTAATTTCTTATGCTACAAATAAATTGTGTTGAAAATGCATGTATCAAATTTGATACAACAGGTATAAAAGGTGCTTTATTCCTGAACAATCATGTCACATTTTTGTAACGTAATCTATATCATACCTACTACAATGCAAACACACTGTTTGGATGATTTAATTAATTAATGACTGAAATGCCATCTTAAAATGCAATGTGGGTATTTTTACAATAATTGCACCTTTTAAAAGGTCAAGCTGCAGTGCGCCTTTTATGTTAAGGCATGAAACTGATCATTTTCCAACATGAAGAAACCTGACAGAGATAAAAGCACTGCTCCAGCAATCACTTCGAATTTCTGTGTACTGTGTAAGTGTAAAGTGAATCTTTGAGTGAACAAGGACTGAAACTGCTATTATGCCTACCACAAAGTGAAATAATAAAAGACTTATATTTAATATTTCATGTAACAAAAACAGAGGAAAAACTGCCTGAAATGTTCTTCCTTATAATTAATAATTCCTTATAATTGTTATTTTTTATAATTAAAATAAACATTGTTATGAGCAAAAAGTTGCACAAACGCCTGATGTGATACAAAATAAATATCATAAAAAACATTTATATGGCAAAACTAAATTTGGGGGATTTTGCAAGATGGTTTAATAAACATTTTCAGATCCAGAAAATTAAAATTTTCTGTTTATTTTTTATATCTCAGGTTTTACAGGGTTAAGGTGAATACTGATTGGCTGTCAATCAACAGTTCAACATCCACAGTGTTGTCATGTGACCTAAAGTGTCACTTCGCTTTCAGAATATAAATCATTGTTATTTAAGCAAACCACAGTAACCACAAATCAACAATGGATTTTGACACCAATTTAAATGTATTCATGGTGTTTATTTGTAGTTAAGTCTTGTTTATACTAATGGTAATCGTCAGTGTACCAAAAAATGCTTAATACACTTTTACTATATTTTAGCCATGATTAATTTGATATGGGTTGTGTGACTTGCGTCGCTTAACTACTATTCACGAATCCTCTCCTGTGGCCTTGTGGGACAGAGAAGTATTGATTTGACACACTTCTCACCATATGAAGCATGTTATTCTGGTCCTTTTTGCATAGGGCAGAGCGGGGACAAAAGTAACATTTTTCATATAAACCTAATTTTAAAAGAAAATGTTTTAAGCACAAATATATTTTTGCTGTGGTTACCAACTCACAAAATCAGGTGTTATTTTGTATCAATGTAGAACAACTCCAATATAACTTCATTTAAAACTAAAGTTGCACATTGTTACTTTGGGCCCATCAACATGGACGAAAGTGACACACGGGTAAGTCAAAAGTAACAAAATATTTACTGATTTAATCTTGTTTACTTTAAATATATCTTGACTGCATTTTATTTCCATCAAATGTTTCAAAAGCAATCCAAAAATGCAAAATGTTAAAATTTTCAATAAATTTTGAATATTTTTTATTATTATTCGCAATATGCATTAATCTTGTATAGCATACAAGTTAAAACACTGAAAATGAATGTGAAAGTGAAAAATAAGGCATGGCTATTAGCAGAGGGACATAAATAGCAGTGTTACTTTCGTCCCCACAGTAAACCTGGTTTACTTCTAAACTGAAAATCTCAGACATTTCAAACTCAAGGATGTGTTAGTGCACTAAGTAACCTGTAGATTGATCATTACTGTGATGCATGAAAAGAGAAACACAACGAACCACAACAATAATTTACATTTTGCACTTAAACACAGAAATTTGGAGCTAACTGCAGGACACGGTCCCAAAATTACATGATATCTGGCAGCTCCAAAGGATTGAGGTTAAGTTGGTTTTATATTCGCACATTCAGACTTCCTCCTTAATAATATCATTTCAGAAGAGTATTTATTGTGAATTCTAAATAGTGAAATCATATTAGCAGCCAACAACCATCAAAGTACAACATTGTTCACAGTCAATTAAATAGTGCTAATGTTATTTTAAAGTTATAATTACATGCGAGTTCAGTCCAAATATTCAAAGTACCATGATAAACAATGTATGGAGCTGTCACTGAGGGAATGTGCGAATATAAAACTAACTTTACCTCGATCGTCAATGGTTGCTTGCTGCTGAATGTGATGTTATAGCCTGGAAATCAAATGATGTCAGAGAAAATGTTGCTTCGAGAAAATTGCTTCGTTACTTTCGTCCCATGTTACTTTGTCCTTGCTCTCCCCTACGTTATTTTTTAATGCAATGAACTCTGACAATCTTTTCACCTAGTAGAGAAGTCTACATTTTCAGACACACATATTAATTATGCTTTTTCGGGCAGGCGGGGCTTGTTCATTCTATAACATTTGATTGGACAAAAAAGTAGACACGCCCCTAAAAACAAGATGAGTCATCAATATATATATTTTTTTTTTTAAAAAACAAACGTTTGTCTAACGTCAAATGACAGACTATATTGTCAACTTTCAGGTCTACATTTGCATACACATTACCTCAAACTCGAAATACTCAACCAAACCCAAAAGTTTTGATTTGATGGGGTCTTTCCAATGTATTTCCATTAATTTACTCCGCCTACCGTTTCCAAATTGTATAACTCAATCCATAAATACATTAGCAAACGAATATGCTGACGATTCTACATTTATAACTTGTATGATTCTGATTGTATGAATCTATTTATGTAGGCATATTGACAGGTAGATCATCAGTATCACACAGGCTAGCTAATGTTAGCCTGTAGTCATGTCATCTGCAGTATCACAGACCTTCAAATGGAAAATCATACACAATAATACATAAATGCAAAAGACATACAGTAACGACATTAGCAAATGACTTGAAATCACATACTTCCCAGCCAGATCTTTATGAGAGCCACTGGAGTTCATCAGCTGTGCGAGCTCCTGCCTCACGCCGGACGCCATTTTCCTCCGCACTTAAACAGCGACAACTGCGGGCCAGCAGAGGGCGCCACACAACACAACACAGAGACGAGACGACAACTCAACAACACACTAGAGGGCGGTAAAGTCTATATGGGATCCAGCTGCTGATACTAGCATCATTTTTGTGACACTACAACAATAAATAATATTTTACATTACTTTGATGCTTGGCTTTAGGGTTGGAGTGGGGGTAGGCGTTAATAAAACACAATTTAATGGGTAATTTAATAAATAATATGAGTAATACTTGGCATAATTACTGTTTTACATGACTTTTATGGTTTGTTTAGTGTTAGGTAGGGGTAGACGTGAATAAAATACAATTTAATGGGTAATTTAATAAATCATATGAATAATACTTGGGCAACGCAGTGGCGCAGGTAGTGCTGTCACCTCACAGAAAGAAGGTCGCTGGTTCGAGCCTCGGCTGGGTCAGTTGGCGTTTCTGTGGTGGAGTTTGCATGTTTTCCCTGCGTTTGTGTGGGTTTCCTCCGGGTGTTTCCCCTCACAGTCCAAAGACATGCGGTACTGGTGAATTGAATAAGCTAAATTGTCCGTAGTGTGTGTGTGCAAATGAGTGTGTATGGGTTTCCAAGGGATGGGTTGCACCTGGAAGGGCATCCGCTGCGTAAAACATATGCTGGATAAGTTGGCGGTTCATTCCGCTGTGGCGACCCCAGATTAATAAAGGGACTAAGCCGAAAAGAAAATGAATGAATGAATTATACTCGGTATAATTATTGTTTTATATTACTTTGATGCTTGAGTTTGGGGATGGGGTGGGGGTAGGCGTTACTAACATTCAATTTAATGGGTAATTTAATAAATAATATGAGTAATACTTGGTATAATTGCTGTTTTTACAAGACTTTTATGGTTGTGTTTAGTGTTAGGTATGGGGTAGACATCAATAAAATACAATTTAATGGGTAATTTATTAAATAATATGAATAATACTTGGTATAATTATTGTTTCACATTACTTTGATGCTTGGGTTTAGGGTTGGGGTGGGGGTAGGCATTACTAAAATACAATTTAATGGGTAATTTATTAAATAATATGAATAATGCTTGTTATAACTACTGTTTTTACAAAACTTTTATGGTTGTGTTTAGAGTTAGGTATGGGGTAGACATCAATAAAATACAATTTAATGGGTAATTTAGTAAATAATATAAGTAATACTTGGTATAATTATTGTTTTTACCATTACTTTGATGGTTGGGTTTAGGGTTGGGGTAGATGTTAATTAAATACAATTCAATGGGTAATTTAATAAATAATATGAATGATACTTGTATCCCTTATAGCAACAACCCTGGGGGGGCAGTGTGCATGCAACATTTAACTTTATTTATTATTATTTTTAATGTGAACATAAATTAATTTATTATATTAATTTGTTATATTAATCAATTAATCATAATTGTATTCAATTAATTTCAATTTAAAATGTCTAAAGTTCAATAATACAAATAGGAGCAACACAGACATAAGGGTTTTTAAACAAAATTAGCAGTAGTATTAATTGACTAATAATTCATTACTAATTGATCAAGTAATTTACACCTAGTTAATATTCTAAAGACAACATAAAAGCTGAACCTTTAGTAACTGAACCTCTAGCAAAATAAATCTTTCTCAGACATCTCAGTGTTTTTAGTTTCAGATATTTGATTATTACTCTGAGTTCAACAGCCTTCTGATGGGATTATGGGTATAGAAGGAATGTATAAAGATCTGCCTGCTTCACTCTTGCCTGCAGTAACAATATAATATAATATAATATAATATAATATAATATAATATAATATAATATAATATAATATAATATAATATAATATAATATAATATAGGCGATGCGGTGGCGCAGTGGGTAGAACAATCGCTTCACAGCAAGAGGGTTGCTAGTTCGAGCCTGAGCTGGGTCAGTTGGCATTTCTTTGTGGAGTTTGCATGTTCTCCCCGTGTTCGTGTGGGTTTCCTCCGGGTGCTCCGGTTACCCCCACAAGTCCAAAGACATGCGCTACAGTGTGTGAGTGAGTGTGTATGGATGTTTCCCAGAGATAGGTTGCAGCTGGACGGGCACCCACTGCGTAAAACGTGCTGGATAAGTTGGCGGTTCATTCCGTTGTGGCGACCCCAGTAACAGAAATAGAATATTAGAAAAGTTAGAAATAGTCTCAAAATAATATTGCATTCCGTAGTAAAAATCTTTAAAAATGTTTTTTAAATTTGCTTTTTTGTAAAAAAAAAAATATATATATATATATTAATAAAACAACAGTAAAAATCCAGTCGGCTTTGCGCGGAAGTTGTGGCGTGACGTCATGTGTTGTTTCCTACGAAGGCGTGGCTTGATTATGGGATGTTAGAGGTGAAATGGCGCTCGGCGCGGTATTTTAAACAATCGTCTTCGTCTGAGAGCGGATGATCGACACGATGCAGCCCCGAGTTGGACCGAGCAGGTCGTGATCGAGCGGAAAACGTCGCGGATTTCAGAAGAGCGTCTCGACACTCACCTCGACCCCGTGTAAGAGTGCTTTGGGCTCGGGTGGGTGTTCAGCGAGGGGCAATATGATCTCCGCTAGTTAGCCGAGCTGCTAACACTGTATGTATATATGTGTGAGTGTGTGTATGTGCGCGTCAGCTGATGTCCGTTCGCGAACTGCCTCAACAGCGCGTCACACACACAGCTGAGCTCGCGAATAATCGCTGCTAATGTTTGCTGATCTTCTGCATCATAAACAAAACGCTTGAAGCTTTATGAAGGGTTGCAGGAGTTAACAGTGGCTAACTGATTAGCACTTGAAGCTTTACCTGCCAGAGAATGACAGCAAGCTACGTCTGTCATTTTAGTCTTATGGCTGTGTTGGTTAGCTGAATTATTAAATGCCTGTGAGTATTGAGATTTTCATTTCTTGTATGCGTTTAAGAGTACATATATTTATATCATGAATTATAATCTCAGGAATTACGTAGCTCAGATCATACTTTGTGTATGAATTAAGATGAATATAATGGTAACACTAAACGGTTGCCAAATTTGTAAATATCAGATAACAAAATATTTTTGAGCAATTTCTTTATCTTTGTTAACGTAATGTCAACAGATATAACTTTTGCATTTTAACTATGTATTAATAAATATTATATAAGGCAACTGAACTTGTCCCGTCCAACTGTATCATTCCTAATTAAATAAGCAAAAGACTATTAACTAAGGCTAATAAACGCTAAATAATGAAAGTTATTGTTCGTTAGCATTAATAAATAAAATACTTTTGTGGACCACGCCTCTCACTAAATTGTTTGTGTGTGTGTAAATGTAGACTTTTTATTAAAATAACACTATATTAAGATAAAGGGAGCATTGCAGTGATATGTATATGTATGTGTGTGTGTATATATATATATATATATATATATATATATAGATATAGATATAGATATATATATATATATATATATATATATATATATATATATATATATATATATATATATATATATATATATATATATATATAATTTTTTAAAACCTGTATGACTGACTTTTCTTCTTTGAAAGATGTTACAAAGAATGACGTCATTCTTTTTCACGGAGTAGAAAAATATGCATTGTGCGTGAATGGCGAGGCTGTCATTCAGATAACCATCATGTTGTGTTCTAGTGTAGGAAAACACATAAGGGTTTCGAACGAAAATTGACAGATTCATATTTTTAAGTCTCAAAACGACTACCGTGACGGTTCTTGGTACTTTTTTTACTAATTCTTTAAGCTCTAACTCTGACAAACAACAAATCCTGTTGTTTTTACTATTTTGCTGCGACTGTTTCTGTTATGTCTGAACTGATGACGAGATGAAAATGGCGGATCTTTCGAAATCCAAGCCCGGCCTGAAATAGACACGCAGCCCGCTTAACTCCCTTTAACAGGACTCCGTTCAGGAGACAAACACCTGTCTGCAAAAACTCTTGAATATATTTGTAAATATGCATATTTTCGTCGCAGCAGTATAGACAGAAAAGCAGACGCGTCGAATGCCAACAAACTCCGTCTGATGTGAAACTGACAGGCTTGTTTTTAACTGTTGAGGTAAAGAATTATACACGCATTTTTATTCTCCGGCGTGCACAAAGAAGCTTATTGTTGTTTCACGGTGTTTAAAACGCTTGTAAAGCTGGTAAATGTCACATTTAGCGATTAAACGCATGCATAGAAGTGTATTTCAGAGTTGTGTGTTTTCAAACCACAATTGTGTCAAGCGTTTTTTTCCCCAGCTACTGTCAGTGTTTACTGAATGTTAGTTTTCTGAAGCAAACCCTGGCTAGTTGATGTTAGTTGTTACGGCTGTTTCTTATGTATTACTGTGTGTTAACTGCTGGTTAGCCGCTGTGCTAGTGCTAGCCACATAGCAGCTGAGCATAAACAGATCGCCTTCTCTAGACGCGACGCGACACAATCAGTCGCGTCGCTCGTGTTGTGCAGTGTTTACTAAATATTCTGGAGTTTGAATGCCCCACTAGGCTAGTGAACTAACCAGTAGAGTGTTATGTGTCATTAATGCTGATGTGATTTTTATTATGAGACCTGTTATATAGAGGACGAAAGAAAGAAGTTGTATAGTTGATATGTATCTATTGTTATATTCTCCATATGTAGTGTTAACGAGCTATTATAAGTGTAGTACCTTTACAGTAAACAGAGTGGTGATGTTTATATTGCATCTCATAAACTGCAGTAGTGCTGAACTTTTTTTGAGGTTGCTCTGGGTGTAAATGTTATTGATTCATTCTCAGATTGTGGTTATTTGAGATAAGTGTAAATAATGGAATCAAGTAATGTTTGTTAGACAAACACTACTGAGGAATTAAAATGCGCAATGGTTAAAATGCTTAATTTGTTCTGTTATAATCACACAGTTAATCCCATAGAACAAGGAGATGCATTTTTTTCTGTGGAGACTGAAAGAACAAAATAAAAGTACACCCAAGGTCTTTTTAAAATATATTATTACATTACAGTATTTTAAATAGGGCTGGGCAATTAACCGAGAAAGTAACCGAAATCGACATTCAGAACGTATAATCGATCAAAATTTTCCAGTACAATTTTTTCAATTACTTATGGGTATGCACAGGTATGGTCCGGCGCAGCCTTCACGCGGTCGCATACCTGCGCACCTTTTAAAAAATGAAAGTACACGTTGCACGCTTGCACTACATTGACGATGATTTGAAGCTGCTTCAGAGATGCCGCAAATGTTTACATTACAATAAATTATTAGTAATGTAAACTATAAAATTATGCACCCTTCAATCCAAAATCTCTCACTTGTAATATGTGAGCATTTTTACTGTACAAAACCTGTCAGTGAACTAAGAGGGCAAATAAAAAAATAAATAATCGTTCATTAATCGTAATCGGGTTAAAATGTTAAATTAACCGACATTTAGATTTTAAAATATTTACAATTATATTCGTACATCATTTCTATTCTAAATGATTAACATATAAATAAAAGCATGAAATGATAACTCAAATATGTGGCTCATGCATGCATGTATTTCATATATGCAACACACACTAAAGTAAATAACATACTTTAATGTTTTTAATCATGTGAGAGCATTAAAAATTGCGCATGGAATTTAGTTAAAGCTTAAAAAAATAAGCTTTTTAGTTATACAGGATATTTTAGTTTAATTCCGTTTTTTTATACATAATAGTCAGAGGCTTACAGTGTCAAATATAAAGACTTAGTAAGACTTCAATTGTTCTATCAGCAGAAAACTATTTCTTACTCTGAATCAAACAGTATAATTATAAATTCAATATTTAATTCAATAATTCACTAAAACAATTTTAGGCAAAAATACAAATAAAAATGTATAATAATTATAATAATAATAATTATTATTATATATATATATATATATATATATATATATATATATATATATATATATATATTAAATAACATTATAACGTATTGAATCATAACAGCATTAAAGAAAAATATATAAAATTAAAATGTGTAAAAGTTACAGCAGTAAATCAAAAACATAAACATCCATATTTTCTTATATAGGGTATAACAAGCAAACTGTATGCATCACAGCTGTTTTTAGTCCTTTGTCTTTAGAGAATGACTTTAGGGTGGAAAATAAATTACTTTTCAAAAGTCCCTAATCTCATAAATAATTTTTCAATATTTTTAAAAACAAAACTAGGAATATAATAAAAAAAATTACATTTAATGTAGTAAATGTAGTCTTTTTCATACGCACTTGTAAACAGCACCTTATAACAATATACAATGCAATACTTTCTCATACGCGTTTGTACACAGCACCTTATAACTAGGCCCACACGGAATCTGCGCACGAGTTTTAGCCCATCATTAATTCTGTTTATTTACTTGAGTAAATGTGTGTAAATCTATATTTATTCAGTTTAATTATTTACAGTAATATTATTGACTAATATGAAAATGTTCATCTGATTTATGTAGAATGCAGTTTGTAAAGTAATATTTTTTGTCTTTTAGTAGATATATTATATGAGAGACTTGCTTTGTTTACCAAATAAGTGAAATCTAATTGGATTTGCATTTAAACGTTAAAAACATATTATTTTTTATTTAATATATTAAGGTTTTAGTTATGATACTCCCAAAATAATTCCGCAGAAATTCACAGATTTTTACCAAAATTCTCAGCAGAAATCGCAAAAAGTTCAGCAGATTCCGTCTGGCCCTACTTATAACTTGTATATTTATAAAAAATCTGTACATACAATTCAACATCCAGAGCTTTTTGTCTAATTGCATCTCTATTTAATGTTTATCGTCTTTTTTCTTGTTTATTTTCGTGTTGTCACTTTATGTACACGGGAAGCTTCTGTAGCCAAAACAAATTGTGTGCGTGCGTGCGTGCGTGCGGCACACTCCGCAATAAAACCGATTCTGATATTACTGTATTTGTAATCAAATATTAGTACTGTTTTAGTAGTGTACATTAGGCATAGGCCGGTATAAGTTTCTGATGGTATGGTAACCTTGTATAAAAATATCACGGTATCATGATTACTGCTCTAAAATAACTTCTTTTCAATAACTTTTTTTTCCCCCGTTGAACACCATATATTTTATTTTAGGAAACATTTATAATATTTTGGAACAGTAAGCAAGTCAGGCTAAATAAATCAAATGAATCATTGACTTCTGCCAACTTTATTAGTTTCAAAAAACACAGATTTCTTTACAAAACATAAACTACATATACCTCAGGAACAATATAACAGAATTTTTAAAGTATTAAAACCTTGACCTTTCCAAACCATTGTAAACCTTGAAACCGGTTATCGTCCCATTCCTAGTGTACATGAAAGTCTTTTATACTTGATCTCTAATATATTCTACTTTATTTCATACATATCTGTATTTTTCCCCAGTGTGTTATTGGTAACTCTGCAGAATGGATGTGGTGTCTCCTGAGCTCAACAGTCTCCTCCCTGATGAGATCATGGATACAGAAGCGATGGATGAAGATCCGCCTGCTTCACACCTCGCCCCTCCACCCCAATCTGCCCCAGAATCGGCGCAGGTACCAATGGAAACAGAGGTGCCCGAAATCATCAGCATTTGTCCAACAACCACCTCTGCGCAGGTCACCTCCACCAATGTTCAAAGTAGCATCAGCTCCACAACTCAACTCCTCCTCACCCCATCATCATCATCATCATCATCATCATCCTCCTCCTCAGCCACAAAAAACACCACTCCAAACCTTCCCAAAATCCCCAGCCTTTCCGTCCCACCAAACCACCAGCTCATCATCAATAAAGTGGCGGCAGATGGAAAGTCTCCGGGCGGCGCAGTGATAAAGCAGGAGGGCCAGAAACTGCTGGTTGCCGGGCTCAGTAAAACAGGCCAGCCCATTATGCTGGCTCTGCCCCACACTTGGAACAAGCCGGCCACCAGCCAGGGCTCAGGTGATGCCAAGAGCCAGCCCACGCAGATCAAGATGGTGACGACAGTGGGCAAGCCTGTGATCGCAGTGAGCTCCGCCAGTCAGCTGGTGGCTTCATCCACACCACTGCAGGCACAGCAGCTCAAGACACTGCAGGTGAGTGAACTCCGGCCAGACCTGCATTGTAATATTGCTAATAAGGGCTGCACAATATAGCCACAGTTTGGAACGCATGACATTTGTGAAGTCTGCAGAATTTAACTATAATGGATGAATGTTTATCATTTGCATAAGTAGGACCGTGACTATGTAAGCATAAGAGAATTTAAAGTATTCAGGCACAAGCCATTGTACCATTTGTAACTTTAATTAAGATAGATTGTATTGGATATTTATACAATGGAATAGTATAGACTATTTTGAGGGATGTAAACCATAATAATGGTCCTAACCAGGGGTTTGTTCTTCATACGTGGATTACTCAATAAGCTGGATTTGGATATTCACGATTTGACACGATCCTCTGAGCCTTGTCGTCATAGCAACAGTTCTGGTAGCTCAAACCTGCTGGGGAGCAGGCTTATTTCATTTAAACAGGATTAGATTGGGTCAGTTCAAGCAAAGGCAATATTGAAAGTATGTACCGAATTCTGATATTTTCTTACAGTAGTGATATACACTTGGGAAAACAGTAAATATATATTTTTAACTGTATATAAAGTAAAAAAACATATATTAATAATACAACTTATGCAATCTAGTACAAAGACTGCCACCTGGTGGTTCAAAGAGAATTTATTGATATGAACTTTTTAGATATAAATACGTACAAGCACAATATTCGACTTTTAAAGGATAATTGCGCAGTCATGCATGTGTTTTGACTGCTGATATGCCGGTAATTGACGCCTTTACCGATATCAAAATGCTTTTTTGATGCAAAATTAATTTATACAGTTATTCCTTATGCCATTTAAAAAAACTTGAGTAGGCCTAGGCTACTATAATAAAAAAATCTTCTCTAAATGTAGAAGTAAATAAATTGATATGCCCTGAAGTACATGATGAATAGCCTGCAGCTCTCAACAAATGTGGAAAGTTATATTTAATAAACCGTTTACTGCTAATTTTATTTCATTTTGCCCGCATGTATAATTGAATATTAATCAGATGATGCCATTATGCTGCTGCGCCGTCAGCCAATCATTGCATTGCTGATCATGATTTTGAGGATCGATAGATCTGTTCTTCACAACACATGCAGCGATCTCAGATCAGTTCATCCAGACATTTTAATCTGATTCGCAAACTTGTTTGAAGAACCAAATTAGCCAGAGATCAGCTATCAAGATTAAAAGATCCAGGATCTGCCAAATTATCTTAGATCATTTAAGTGCGGTATGAAGAATTGGTGCGTTCCCAAACAACGACGTAACACGCGGCTAAACTATCATAGCACGATGCATCATTTGGGAAAAGAAAGATGTAGTGACAATTGTTTCCCAAAATCCGTAGTTTCTGTCACAGATTCATACTTTGAACCACATTAGTTATAACGTAAAACGAACATTATGATGCTCTAAACGGGTTGATAACTTTAGAGAAGAACCCCATAATTTCTTTGCGCAAATTATATTGTTTTACACGCACGCGCATAAAAAAATATATATATATAGTTTTGGTGAAAACATGCACTTGTTTTGCATATTAATTGAAATGTATGTAAACGGCACATATAGGACCAATGTTTCCTTTACAAATATTATTGAGAACATATTCTATTCTAAAACAAAATCACTTACAAAAGCAGATCAAATCAAAGCACAAATTCTAATCTCATGCATAAATCATATAAATAAATTAATTAATAATGAGGCTATTTACTAAGAAATGAAATTTAATATTTATTATTTATTAGAAAATTAAAAAATCCTACTTTAATATTAATGATGATGATGTTGATGATGATGATGATGATGATGATGATGATTATGATGATGATTATTATTATTAAGTAGTATATTGTTTATTTAAAATTTTTTGAAAAGTCTACTTTTAAAATTTGATATGAATCACTGCAGAAATGTTGTAACTAACAGGCCCATGTCAAATAGGCCTACAGTACAGATACTTAATAAATAACCTACTATAAATTACAAGCATTATCGTATGCTATATATTTTTGTTTTCACAAGCTTTGGAGACCTAACATAAATTCCACTTTTAAATAATAGGTCACCTATAGCTTTCGTCATGAGCCACGGCTGTGTTCAAGATGACATCAATGTTTTATTGTAACCATGAAGATCGCTAAAACTGAACTGTAAAAATACTTTGAAAGCAAATTACACCCAAGAGAGATGATTTTAATGTTTTACAGATCATTCCAAGTTTAAATGTAAGAATGTTCTAAACGTATAGGGCATAGGGGGATAATGGCAATAGAACACAACCAGGAACTATGTATTTAACTACAGCTCCAGAGCTGTAGTTGCAAGCATAGAAGTTTGTAATGTAGTTTGTGAAGGTTGATTGGAACGATGGGTTTGGGGAAACGCCAAATTAATGAGCTGTGTTTGTAACAACGGAACTTGCGACCTTAGTTGGCTAATGATGGTTTTCGAAAACACACCCCAGAGTTGGATGTAACGCGTTCTACAGTAAGGTAATGTAGTGATTAAGTAATGTAATTGCGTTACTTGCATTACAAATAGTTTTTGGAAGAAATAAGTGCTTCTTTTAAATCACGTTTTTCTGCTTCAACGTCAGTTAATAAGCTCTTTTACGTTGCTGGAGAATGTGAGCTAAAATAGCTGCTGTCGAGAGTGATTGCTTCAAGTGAAAATACAGACATTACTTTGATTTCATTGAGCATAAAAACAAAAATATTGCTGTGAAATGCAGTCTATATCCAGTCTCTAAACTCAAACGGCTTTTAACTTTACCAGCAACTTGTTCAAGCACTAGAACAGAAAGCATTCTATAGCAATATTCGTCACCAAGGAGGACACCAACGTCAAACAGCGTTATACCTCTGTCAAACACAGAAAACCCAAACACTACATACTAGAGTTGCACAGTTTCAAGGTACTATGGTAGTATCGCGATACTATGGCTCCAAAATACTGGCGGTGCTACTGCAGTTTGCAAACGGTAGTATCGTCATTAACGGTTTGTCTACAGTAGATGATGTTGTATGTGGAAAAGTCCCTAAAATGCTCACACTTTAGTGCAACAATAGACCATTTTATTTTAATAGTCTATGAAGCCCTTTAAGGTTGTAAGACTGTAGAATTCGTGCCTTTTATGGTAGCCTATTGCACTTTTTCTAACTCTTCAGTTTGAACGAACATCGGTTCATTTCTGTTTCTGTTAATATGATTTAGTAGCTACAACAACAGTGGCTATCTCTTTAAAAAACGACTCTTCTTAAATTTACTAATTTTAAATTACTTTAGATTGTTACCTGAGAAGACTGAAGGAAAGAAAAAATTGATGAAAAACCCAAAATAGAAACAGGAAACATTGAAACCATTTTTGACCACTTCATATGGCCTAATTTTGTTGGAAAAAAATGCTCTTTTGTAACAAAATTCATTCAGTATAATTTGTATCTTTATTTGAATGTATTTTTTGTCGGTCAGTTATCTACAACAAAAACAAAAAGAATGAATTTTTAAATTTTAGATGAAGTGAGGTGCAGAAAATACATTGAATTAAAGGAATTGTGAATTAAATTCAAGTAAGCCTATTATAACATAAAATATAGTATTTTTGAGATTTTTCTTTTTAAATTGAGATATGAATTACAGTATCGCAATAGTTCTTGGTATCATGATACTTAAGGTGATATAGTATCGTAAAATTTACTAATGGTATCGCGACAACACTACTACATACTATGGATGTCATTGGTTACAGGTATCCAGTTTTTTTCTTTTCAATTAAAAACAAAAAGACAAACAGGTTTGGAACAAGATAATGTTGAGAGAATTTAAAGTTTTGGGTGAACTCTAAGTCTTGAATATGGTAAAGGCTGCTGTGATCAACCCATTGTAATGTTTTTCAGTGAAAATTAAATTACTGAAAGAGCTGCAGTTTATACATTATACAGTGTACTTTTATAGGTATATTTTATATGTTTTAAAAGTAACCTTAAAATAAAGTAATTAGTAGTCTGATTACTTTTTACATTAAGTAATTAGTAATGTAATCAGATTACAATTTTCTAGTAGTAATCAGAAATTTGTTATCTACTTTTAATCCTCATAGCTTCAGAGAATCCCAAAAGGTCTACATATTGATAAGTAAGGTTATGACAGCAGTTTAAACGTTAAGTTATGATTGAATTTACTTTTGGTACAGTTATGAAATACTTTGATAACAAGCAGGAAATGTTCGTGGGCCAATCACATCACATTGAAATGGTCTATAGTGTTAATTTGTATTAGAATTTTTTTATTTTATTTCCTGGTTACTGTTAGACTCCACAGAAAACACTGTGTATTACACTTTTATTTTTAATTTTGATATAGTTTATGACTGATTTACTCCCCTACAGAATAATCTCAAATCTGTCTAAATTAATGAATATATTCCAAACATAGCTGTTCAAGCTGTCAGATGAAACTGTATTCATATCGCAAAAAAAAAAATATATATATATATACATCTATATCGCCATGTCATATTTTTTATACAAATAGATTGTATTACTGTGATTCTTCTTAATTCTAAAGGGGATGCTTTATTTTGTCTGTTTTTTTAAGTGAATGATTTTATTGTCGTTTTTATGAGGAAAAAATGTCACCATGTATTTCCAAAGTGAAATTCTAAATATTATTTGTATTTTTAATGTTCTAACTGTAGTTAAATATCAGTCAAACTATGAGGACATGCCTTTTCATTATTGTGCTTTATGACGTGAGCTACTGTTGTAGTTTTGTTTTTAAACATTTATTTAGGCAGATTTTACGTTTAGATATGTTTATTAAAAAAAGCTCTATTAAAATAATAATTAGTTGTTGTTGTTGTTGTTATTATTATCATTATTATTGTTGATTATTTCTATTAATAAATGTTATGGTTATTTTTTATATTTTTATAAGGAAATACCATTTTATTACAGCATTTTAAAATAAAATATTATTTTATTATTTAGAACAATACAATATTTTTATAGCTTCATTTCTATCACAGGAAAAAAATGCTATTATTAAGTACAAATGTATTAAGTTAATAATTCTAACATGTTTAAAAGTATAGTTCACCCAAAAATGAAAATGGTCACTGTTGACTTAACTTAAACCTCTTTCCTTCTTCGAATGAACACAAAAGAAGATATTGTAAAGGAAATGGTAGCCATTGGGGTCCATAGTGTCTCTTTTTCCTACTATAGATGGCAATGGCTACCAGTTTTCAACATTCCTCAGAATATCTTCTTTTTGGTTCTACAGAAAAAAAGATACTCAACGGTTTACAACCACAAGGGTGAAAAATTGTGAGTCTGTTTTAATTTTTGGGCAAACTATCCCTAAAACTGTTAATAGTATGTTCTTATGATGAAGAGACACCCTTGTTTCCTGTTCAAAGTTTATCACAGCTAAGTGAAATCATTCATATTTCTCTTCACAGATCACAAAGAAGCCCCCAGTGTCTACAGCCGGACCAATGATAACAAAGCTCATCATCACAAAGGCTCTTAACAATAAAGTACTGAGCAGCCCGGGTTCAGTGTCTCCTGTAGTCACCGGTAATCTTCTGTCTTTCCTTAAAAATATAACTCAAGCAACAGCGCGGTTTACAACTGTAAAATATTTCCCTTTCCTTTTTTTACAGGCCGAGTTGTTACCCAGAGTACCCCATTGACGCCTCCACGCACCATTGCCATTGGTGAGACCATCAGCACTGTGCAACAGAATGCCAACACTAACAGCAAAGTCGCCATCTCCCCTCTCAAGTCTCCCAGCAAGGTCTCAAGTATTTTAAATGCACTAACTTCAGTGTCCCCCCCCCCTATATAACCACACTTACAGAACATTTCCATCATTTTTCTCCTCTGTAGCTGACTGTGGTGTCGGTGGCCAATCAATCTTCAAACTCCCCCCAGAAGTCTGTGACTCTGCCGCTCAATGTAGCTCTGGGCCAGCAGATCCTCACTGTTCAGCAGTCTGCCGTCACCTCTCCAGCTAAAGCAGGAAGCAGCCAGTCCACCACACAGGTTTGCTCATCTCTACTGCTCACAAAACAAACCAGTGTTCCATCAGATATCCACTTTTTCTAAACACAAATACTATTCTACCCAACAGAACGGAAATTTATTAATATGAATAATAAGAATAATTCATGTACATAGTGACAACTGGGTGAAGTGTGTGTGTTTATTTCAATGTGACATTAGTATTACAAGCATATCTGTAGGCCAAAGTTCTTGAACCTCTAGATTGTTTTCTCTTTGTATGTCCTACCGTACAATAATTTTCAGCACATACATAATGTTTGTGCAGAAAGACTAGTCTTGACCTATTCTTGGGGATTATTTTTGGTCTGCTGAAAGTAGCGATGCACTTGGCCAAAAACCAAAACCAAAATACCAAAATAATTACAAAAATTCAATTCAACTCCATTTATGCTTCTCTTTACTAACAACGATTGAGTCTAAAGGCGTCATTCACCAGTATTGCCATGACAGCACAGTAGCGCTATTGCAAGCAGCAGGAACAAGTAAACTACATAGAAATGTCCTGTTGGTGTGTTATTTGAAGAGACGTTGTTTTTCTAATGAGCATGTACTGTGTGAAATATTAAGCTCTTTTGAAACTGTGGCTAGCTAGTCAATGCTGCACGCTAGTGATTCACGGATGGCGGTTATGTCCGTGGGCGCTGCGGATAATCCGTGGGTCGGTCGGGTAATAAAATCTACATTATGATTAATAGCGGGTGAATGTAGCGGGACATGGCAGTGGACCAGCGAAAAAGCAGAAAGTGAAATTGGCAGAATGGGAAGACGCCCAACATAATGAAAGAAGTGCAAGAGTACTGTTCAAACTTTCAGAATCAGAAAGAGCTTTATTGCCAGGTATGTTCACACATACGAGGAATTTGTTTTCGTGACAAAGCTTTTACAGTGCAACAGGATTACAGAGACAGGACAAAAAACAGATAATAAATATATATTTAAAAAAAAATAGAAGTAAGTAGTGACTGCAAATATACAGATTGACAAGTGTATGTACATGTTTATTACTATATACAACGTTATATGTGCAGCTGTTATGTGCAAATTGGCATGTAGTTAGAAAAGTCATCAGAGGAAAATCTGGGAGAAACAAGATCGCTTATTTCCACGACTGCAGTGCCTTGCATGGAGAATCTTGTGCATTCCTGCAACAAGTGATGTGGGCCAACGCTCATTTAGTGCAGTTGGCTGTGTTTTGGAAGCGAGGCGGAATCGCCTGAATCCAGGTACAGTACGTGCCATTCTGTTTTTGCACAGTGCAAAGAAAAAGACCAAGTAAACATAACATAGCTGCCGTTTAGGCTGAAGTGGCACCGTTTATGTTATCTTTTTCCTGTATCTGTAGAAGCTAAAATTTCTTATTTTTACTTTCTGTATCTACTTGAAAATGAAGAAAACATTGTCTAAAGACAAACTTTTGTTTTTAGAAATAAATGTAAATTTAAAAACGTTTACGATTAGCATATTTTACTATCAGGGATGTGCAGATTAGCACGTTGAATCTGCTGTTAATAACGAACGATCCATGATGACCTATCATTAAGCTTGAAACAAAGCATTAGAATTATTAAAGTGACGATCGTGTGCGGGTCGGGTATGGGTATATCAGATAAAATTCTATGTGTGGGCGAGTGGATGATTAGTATGAAGCCGTGGATTTGGGTGACATTTCAGTTGATCCACGCATCTGTAGTGCGCTCTGCTGCCCTTTCCCTTTGGTCGCCAAGGCAACAAACTGCTATTTTGCAGCACAAGCCATTGAATTGAATGGATTTCATAGCGCAGCACTTTCCGCATCTGCTGTGAAAGTCGCTTTACATTGCGACTAGTGACTACTGCTGAGGTGATGGAGAAACCAGTGTACTGATCAATGTTGGGCATTTTTTGACTTTTTTGTGTTTGGATGTTTTTTCTCTTTTGGCTGAAAACCAAAAATTCTGTGCATCCCTACTAACAAGCCACCTTTTTTAGATGAATCAACTTCTGTTTTGAAAGCCCTTCATAGTATAGTTTAAGTTACTCCATGTAATTCACATAAAGCATGGGTTGTAAGAAAAAGGCAGATAGATTTTACCGTCTTCATCCTCTTTACACACAACCACGTACTAACTAAATTTTTACGCTGTCTTCCATGTACAGACAGTAAAGCCGGTGCAGACAGTTACGGTTCCCACATCCCAGTTCAAGACCATCATTCCCCTCACCACACCTCCCAATGTGCAGCAGATCCAGGTGCCGGGCAGCCGCTTCCATTATGTTCGTCTGGTAACAGCGACCACTGGCAGCAGCACCGTACAGACGGGTGGCAGCACCAACACAAACCCATCCATACAGCCAGGTCAGTATATCACATTAATACACTCTTAAAGGAACACTAGAGTTAAAAATGTTACCATTAGTGGAGTTTTACCATTTAAAAAAAACAAAAACATTCAACTGATATCTCCAGGATCAAAGAGTTTGACACCCCTGTTCCAGACTGATATGTATAAGAACTATACTCTCATTCTGGCGTAATAATCAAGGTTGTCTCTGCTGAAGTCATGGAACAGTAGCGCTGAAATCATGAAATTCTAGTGGGTGGTGTGTGTAGGGCTTGGTGCTAGGAACTATTTTTAGGCACGGTGTAATATAATTGCGCCTGCTGCAGCCCCAGCAGAGTTTTTTGATTATTACAATGTAATGAGAATATAGTTTCTAGCCATATCAGCCTAGAAAGTCACACAGTAATGCATTGGACAAACATTGCATGTACTAAATGTGCAACATGTCTGAGCCTAGCGATGATTACACTGTGACAACCATAGCATTTCTGGGAATGTGTTGTATACGGTTATAGGAAACCTGGAATTTCATGGAATTTTGACATTGCATTTTCCAGGCCTGGAAAAGTTTTGGAAAAACAGAAAAACTCACAAAGTTTTGGAAAAGTTATGGAAATTACATTTACATTTAGTCATTTAGCAGACATTTTGTCCAAAGCGACTTAAGCTGCAGTCACACTAGAGCTAGTTCTTGCAAAATTCTGTTGTACGGCGGTGCGAAAATGGTCGGGGTTAAACAATATAATTAGACATTAATAAAAATGAGCGATTGTGCTGCTTAAAATTTCTTATTTAAATTATCTTCTATTGGTCTCATGTAATCACTTGGTGTGATTTCGCAGGTAAGAATTCACCAAGCTTGAACTTTCGAATGCAGTGAAATGCGAAACTTGTCGCATGTGATTGCGTTTCTGGTCTGCCGCATTGCATGCCTATGTATGGAAGTTTATGGAGCGAAAAGTGCAGTGTGATGACAGCTTTATAATAGAAGTAGTTTTGCCTACTATTACTAGTTTAACAAACTATTAAGATTATCTAAAGCTAGTTTGACACATATCTGTATATTGGAATAGAGGTTAGTTGTTTTTTTTTATTTATTTTTTTATATTGGCCAAAACATGCTCTCACATTATTAGTGCTGTGTAAGCATCATCTATTTTACATAGATATAAAAATAAATTGAAACTATTGTGTGTTTTATGATATGCTGTAATAAATATAAATGTTACTTATGATTTACCAAGTATATGTAGACATTACATAAAACATTAGGTCATAAAAATTGACTTAAGTCCTGGAAAAGTCATGGAATTTTTGTAGTAAAAATGTGTATGAACGCTGACTTTAGCACACACATTATTATACATTTTTAATCAAGTAGTGATTGAGTCCTTAAATATGGTTGTCACTTCTGGAACATGTAACATATTTTAATAAAATGAACCAATATTTTTATGTTTCCCAGAGATGGGTTGCGGCTGGAAGGGCATCCGCTGCGTAAAACATGTGCTGAATAAGTTGGTGGTTCATTCCGCTGTGGAGACCCCGGATTAATAAAGGGACTAAGCTGAAAAGAAAATGAATGAATGAATGAATATTTTTATGGTTCCTTGTGACAGTCTTTCAAAACTTTCACTTAAGTATTTAATTATGCATACTTTTCATATAGTATTGTTTATATAGTGGATGCACTCCAGTGATATTTATAGGTAGATTGAATATTCATGGTCTAATATGTGAATTTGACTATCTAAAAATGTACTGTTATGTCGATTACAAAGCCAAGCCAGTGATGATGAATGCTGCAGTACGGATGTCTGTCCCAATTGTCCCAGCACAGACAGTCAAACAGGTATACAGAGCAATACCATTCACACATACAGCATTAATGTCACATCTTTACATATGATCTTGCCAATTTTGGTCTCGATAATTTTTTTCCCACATTTTGTCATCAGGTTGTACCCAAACCCTTGTCATCAGCAACTCAGGTGGTGACCACCAGTCAAACCCCTCAGCGTCTCATCATGCCGGCCACACATCTGCCACAGATCCAGCCCAACCTCACCAACCTGCCGCCAGGCACTGTTCTCGCCCCTGCCCACGGCTCTGGAAATGTGGGCTACGCTGTGCTGCCGGCCCCATACGTCACGCAGGTTTGCATATCAGTCACGCAGCAGGAAGTACATGCTTGCTCTCCTGATTTTTGTGTGATGGTGTCTCCTTGCTTGTTCTCCTAGATCCCCCAGCCTGCGTTTGTGACTTTGACCAGCAGCTCCACCTTCTCCACAGCCACTCCAAGCCAGGCTCAAGCCAGACTGTCACTTAACGGGTGAGCCAAGCTCCACTTGCATGCTTTTATATCAGTCCAGCTCAACAACAATGCGCATTAATTAAAGGTTACGTCCTGCATGTGCTTTATTACAGTTTGTCAACGTCAGAAGCAAATTCAAGGCCGAGAAAACCCTGCAACTGCACGCGGTCGCAGTGTCTGAAGTTGTAAGTTATCTAGCATTTGTTGAAAGTTGTACATGGCTTGCATAATCTGTTTGGCAAGCACTTTCATAGTTTCCCAATCGAGTTGTGATATTACAACAACTTCCCTTTAACCTCCCCTAGTTTTCATCTTGTCAGGACCCACAGTGATTAAGGTTCATTTGCACCACTCATTTTTTATAAACACAAAATAAGACTAAAGTAGAAAATGTCATCTTTTTGAAGTACATTATGTTGTCAAACTGCAGATGAAGACTATACAGTAGGTAAGAGTTCAATGTGGCCATTACCGCTATGGTTTATACCACTGCCACTTTAAACGGGCAAGCACGTGTTTTTAATGTATGATCGCAGTTTGTGAATATGCTGCCAGGGGACACAAAGGCGACAGGATGCGAACGGACAGAAATAGCCTATACAGCAGCTGTAAATATGCTACTGTACTTATAAATGAAGATGAAACGATAAAACAAAGCATTATAATTCCTTCCTTAATCATAAAACATTTGTTAACATGCTTTATTATCATTTTAAACTTAAGTGCAATGAGGATTCATTTTGGAAAGTAGAATTGAAGAATTAAAAGACAACTAAAATGAAAGCACAAACATTCAGTACAAATAAGTTGGCCTAAATAAATAAATAAAGCCGTCTTTTAGTCTAAATATAGAGATGTTCAGTGTTTGCTATTTTAATAGGACTAAGACAGTCTTAAATTAGCTTTTTCATTTTTATTTTCATCTACGTTTTTATTTACATATTCGTTGCTGATTATATTTTACCCTCTCATTTTATGTCTCAATTATTGTACATAATAATAAGCAAATAATGAAAAATAAATGAATAATGAAAATAGGCCTAAATAATGATTTATTTAAAGACGTTGCTGCGAAACACTGAGAAATGGTCCGGCACATGCACTAAAGAGCTTAAGTTAAATGCTGCTTCATCCAAAGCATAAAATTAAATAGACCTACCTCAAGCAGATCACTAAAAGTATAATAAAAATAAATTAAGTCCCGCAAATTAAATAAAGTCCTGCAAGTTTATTTTTAATAATTTAGTTTTAGTTCAGTTTTTTTTTTTTTCGAAACCTCAATGTTCTCCTTTAAAGTATAATTGTTGTTTTTTTTACTTGTAGTAATGGCTCAGTATCTTTTGTATTTTAATTTCAATTTCAGTCACCTTGTGTGTGAAATATAATGCGTGCAGAAGTATTTACAGCCTTTGCTGTGAAGCTCTAAGGGATATTCTGTTTCCTCTGATCATTCTTGAGATGTTTCAGCTGCTTAATTGGAGTTCACGTGTGGTAAATTCAGTTGATTGGACTTGATTTGAAAAGGCATACACCTGTCTGTATAAGGTCCCAGGGTTGACAGTGCATGGAATCAAGCGAGAACCGTACAAAAGGACTGAAAGCCAGGCGTTACGTTTGGAGAAAACCAGGCACCACTCATCACCAGGGTAATACCATCCTTGCAATGAAGCATGGAATCAAGAATCTTGCTGTGGGGATGTTTTTCAGCAGCAGGAACTGGAAGACCAGTCAGGATAGAGGGAAAGTGAAATGCAGCAACGTACAGCGACATCCTAAATGAAAACCTGCTTCAGAGTGCTCTTGACCTCAGACTGGGGCGACGGTCCATCTTCCAGCAGGACAATGACCCAAAGCACACCGCCAAAATATCAATGGAGTGGCTTCACAACAACTCTGTGAATGTCGTTGAGTGGCCCACCCAGAGCCCAGACTCAAATCCTATTGAACATCTCTGGAGAGATCTGAAAATGGCTGTACACTGTCGCTTCCCATCCAACCTGATAGAGCCTGAGAAGTACTGCAAAGTGGAATGGGCAAAAATTTCCAAACACAGGTGTGCCAAACTTGTGGCATCATATTCAAAAAGACTTGTGGCTGTAATTGTTGCCAAAGATGCATAAACAATGTATTGAGCAAAGGCTGTGAATACTTATGCACATGCGATTTTCCAGGTTTTTATTTTTTAATAATTTTGCAACAATTTCAAAAGATCTTTTCACATGGTCATTATGGGGTATTGTGTGTAGAATTTTGAGGAAATAAATTAATTAAATCCATTTTGGAATAAGGCTGTAACATGAAAAAATGTGGAAACGTGAATAGCTATGAATACTTTCCGGATGCACTGTATGCTTGACAGCTGTAGTGTACACCCAACAAACACCTTAACTTTGTCTGAATTTGGGCATAATGTATGTGATTACACCTTTCATAAAGCTGCTTTGAACAATAATTATTGTGAAAGGCGCTATACAAATACACTTGAATTTAATTTGACTTTTTATTTTGATTAACAGGAAGGGAAATATAATATAACATTTTAGTGATTGTTAGTAGCATCTGTATAAATATTGATTGCACATTTGCTTGGACTTTTTTTAAACATTGGAATCTACCAGTGAAATATTTAAAGTCAGTTACTTTTATTTATTTGTGAATTTATATGGAATTAGAAAAAAATTCAGCCTTACTCTCCAGAAGAAACTTAACGATACAAATCTTATCAACATCAGTCTTGCAAACAAAGTTGTCTCTTGCATTATCTTACAAGAGTTTAATACCTCTTATCTTGTCTCTCAGATATTGTGATTGCTTTGCCAACGGAGAGTTCTGTAATAACTGCAACTGCGTTAATTGCTTTAACAACCTTGATCATGAGAGCGAAAGACTGAAGGCCATCAAGGTAATGAATTGCTGCATCACTTTTCCATTGTCATTGTTTTCCTTATGACTACAAACATATTTCAGATGTAACCTCCTAATCATTTTTGTTCTTCTTTTATTAGTCTCTTTTACAAGTCAGACTTGGGCTTTTGTGCCAGTATAAGGGATAGTTCACACAAAAATAAAACCGTAATTTATTTAACCTTAGGCCTGGTTGGCTATTTCTTTGGTAGGCCAGAGAATATTTTAGCTGAAACCGTGGTAATTGGGAATTTGTATAATGCAGTCAATGCCTACAGACATTTTAAGAGTCAGAAAAACGTATACAGCCAAAACAAAACCCAGATCAACCATTTTGCTTAAGACATCAGTTGGCTTTGTTAGCCACTATGTGTTGTTTTTTTTTTTTTTGCTAGTGCTAGTAGCCAGCGGCTTGCTATAAATCACCAAGGACAACAAAAAATATTCTTTAATGCTGCAATGAAGATAAAAGTCACCTACATATCAATGCTCTCAACACAATTAAGAGCTACTTTTTATTTTTTGTAAATGATCCCTTTAACAGCCACAGACATCTTGTGTATCTTACTGTACGACAGGTTTGTTGTAATGATTTAAAATGTATTGGCATCAGATAAAGTATGAATGTATCTTCTCCCAGGCGTGTTTAGACAGAAATCCCGTGGCTTTCAAGCCTAAGATTGGCAAAGGCAAAGAAGGAGAATCCGACAGGAGACACAGCAAAGGCTGCAACTGTAAGAAATCTGGCTGTCTGAAAAACTACTGCGAGTGCTACGAGGTGAGCATTTACACAGGTCGGGGCAAGAAATGTGGAACGACCCAGGCTTTTGCATCATAGAAGATTAGATTCATTTTCAGTTGCATTTAGGACGAGATATCATTTTGTTCGTTTTCATTAGGCAAAGATCATGTGTTCGTCCATCTGCAAATGCATGGGCTGCAAGAACTTTGAGGAGAGTCCAGAGAGGAAAACGCTGATGCACCTGGCAGACGCTGCAGAGGTGCGGGTCCAGCAGCAAACTGCAGCCAAAACCAAACTGTCCTCGCAGATCTCAGATCTGCTCACCAGAACCACACCAGCCATCACTAGTGGAGGTGGAAAGTAAGTCTGTCCTCAAGAGATCTTTATTGGGTGTCTTTGGACCTGTCCAGCCAGCTATACACAGTTGAAGTCAGAATTATTACCCCTCCCTCAATCCTCAATTCCTCCCTCAATAAATATATATATATATAGATTATAAATATATAAATATATATATATATATATATATTTTTTTTTTGTTGTTGTTGTTTTTCCTTTCACAATATTTTGCCTAACATAATAGTTTTAATAACTCATTTCTAATAACTGATTTATTTTATCTGCCATGATGACAATAAATAATATTTGACTATATATTTTTCTAGATACTAGTATTCCGCTTAAAGTGACATTTAAAGGCTTAACTAGGTTAATAACAGTAGGTTAATTAGGCTGGTTAGTGTAATTAGGCAAGTTGTTGTATAATGATGGTTTGTTCTGTAGACAATCGAAAAAAAAATATTGCTTAAAGGGGCCAAAATATTGACCTTAAATTATTATTATTATTTTTTTTAAATGTTTTCATTCTTGCTGAAATAAGACTTTCCCCAGAAGAAAAAATTAACTTAATTTGGTAAATATTTGAAAATACATATATTGTATATTGTATATACAGAATCAAAGTAATGGCCAATGACCAAAACAACCCTCTAGTAACAACCTAAAAATGCTGTAACAATCATTCATAACACCGTGGCATATCCAAACCAACCAACCAGATTCACCATAATCAATTCAGTTTTCAGATATTAAAGTTTGAGAATAAATTATATGGTGGCTTGAGAGCCTGTTGGAAGTAGTTTATTTAGTTTGAAAACGTATCAAGTTGGCTAAAAGAATGCTTAAGATCCCTGCGGTCAACAATGTAACCACTTTAAAGTCTGAAACAAGCCAGTAAAAAGCTGTGTGTTTGTGGTTGGTAATAGCATGATTCTAGCATGAATTATGATTCTAAGAAATTAGCATGAATCTAGCATGATTTAGCATGTTTCTAGCATGAATTAGCATGTTAGCATAGTTCCAACATGAATTAGCATGTTTCTAGCACAAATTAGCATGTTGTTAGCATGATTATAGCATGAATTAGCATGTAAATAGCACGATTCTAGCATGAATTAGCATGTTGTTAATTTTAAAAAGAAAGAGAAAAAATCACTCGAGGGCTAATAATTTTGACTTTAACTGTATATGAAGAGTTCAGATGCAAAAACCTCTAAGTGCCGTCTGAAATTCCCATTGAAAATGAACATTTTTTTATGTTTGTTTGTGTTGATATATTTCATTTTAAAGACCAGGAAAAGGACTTATTCTTTGCCATAAAAGTGATATTACTGTACACACACAGGAGCCTGATATGCTGATTTTAGAGGAAAATCTCAGATGCCATTTAGAGGTTTTTGCATCTGAACTCTTCATATAAAAATATACGCAGACACGCACGCACGCACACACACAGACACAGATGCCAAGTAGTGGCCAATAACCTGACCAATTCAACCCTCTAGTAACTACCTAATAATGCTGTAGCATTCATTCAGAACACCCTGACATATCCAAACCAACCAACCAGATTCACCATAATCAACTCCGTTTTCATTTGAACACATACACAATTATTTCAGGAAAAAATACCCCACACAAGCACTCAAAAAATCACTCTTGATGTAGGGCCCTGCATGGCAGATTGTTATAAAAAAATGTAAGATTACAGTAAAGAGATGGATAGACATTCTTACAACTGCCTAGAAACCATTTGAAGCACTCGTCTAGTGTGAGTAAATGATGTTCCTGTAATAATCCTCAACAAATATTGTTCCAGGTTGCCATACACATTCGTAACAAAGGAAGTGGCAGAGGCGACGTGCGACTGTTTGCTGGAGCAGGCAGAGCAGGCCGAACTGACCAATCAGCCGCAGGCCATGGCAGAACGGCTCATTCTGGAAGAGTTCGGCCGCTGCCTCCACAGGATCATCAGTTTTGCCGGAAAAGCCAAGACGGACTGTCCTATCAACTGCTGAACCCTGACTGACCCGGATCCACTTTTACCTGCCCCTCGTGTTTATACACAGGGCCTTCAAATAAAGAGACAAAAGCAGAGCGTGGCACTAATATTCATCAGGAGGACTACAGTTCTTGATTGTAGCCCTGGATATGGGGGTTTGTTTTAGAACAATCGATTACAATTTTAAGGTAGTTTTTGTTTTGTTTGGCAGCGTTTGTTTTGTTTTTTCCACTTTTAAATGTGTGATCATGGTATTTGTTTGTCTTTTAAAACTGGATTCATCCTTCACTGTCATTAGAAACCCATTTTTCTTGCTTCTATTTACTTCGGGATCGGTCGGGATGAAGAAGGAGCTCTCCTGCACATGTAACCAACCGTCTGATCATGACTGTATACAGTAAGTAGCCTGTACTGTAGCCTCATTCTCATATTTATTCGCTTCCAGAAGGTTTTGTTCCTCGTCCAGAATCCACCGGGTTCTTGGTGGCTTCTGTTTGAGTTCATCATCTGGGTCAGTTTTCGGTCCAGGCGGGACGAGGGCCTCATGAAGTGTCTGACCACAGTACAGAGACGTCCTGTACGCGGGAAAAGTGCTCGACGAATGAATGTATATCTGAGAGGATATACTGGTGGATAAATGATCTAGGAATCAGTCTTAAAGCTTGTTTGGAATGCGCTCGGTCACTTCAGTCTGCAAATTCATCAACAATTCCCTCAATGATTGTCAACGTTTTTTTTTTTTTTTTTGCACTGTCAGGGTCTCATTAAATCACACATCTCCATGCTTGCAGTCGCTGAAACCATTTATAAGCAAATCTGTCTAAGAATATCTCCAGTTCATATTACTTCCCTTAAAAATATATACTGCTTAATGAAAATAAAGCATATTTTAGGAGCCATTAAAGGAATTCTTCACATAAATATGAGATTTTTCTGTCATTTATTCTCCCTCATGTAATGAAAATGGTTACAAAACAAAAGGGGGAGTTAATATATACTTGAGAACTCCATCATAAGTGTTTTTTTGTTTTATGCGGATGTCAAAGCACTTTCAGAATTCATCTTAACTTTCATAAATCATCAGTTCCATTCTTAATACTGTAATTGATAACCTGATTTAAATAAAATAATTCTGTTACAGTTTGATATCTGTTTACTCCTTTACTTTGAATTATTTTACAGTGCTTAAGTCAAAAGGAGATTATATGAAATTGTCATAATATGTGAAGATTCCATTGCTGTAGTTTTGATCATTTTTATTAAAACACATTGCAGATTTATACAGTAAAATGTTTGAAATGAAATTGTACAGGATTTTCATTTCATTATGCGTTGTTTGTTAATTACATTCATTTGATTTAAATATATTAGAATTCAAATAAGATTTTGTATTTTTCACAAAATATACAATTGAAGTCAGAATTATTAGCCCCCCTGATTAATTTTTTCCCCCAATTCTGTTTAACTGAGATATTTTTTTTAACATTTCTAAACATAATAGTTTTAATAACTCATTTCTAATAACTGATTTATTTTATCTTTGCCATGATGACAGTAAATAATATTTGACTAGATATTTTTCAAGACACTTCTATACAGCTTAAAGTCACATCTAAAGGCTTATCTAGGTTAACTAGGCAAACCTTAATTGGTTTGAAAAAAATTAAAAAATTGTATTTTATTTATAACACATAAGACTTTCTCCAGAAGAAAAAAATATTGTCAGACATACTGTGAACATTTCCTTGCTCTGTTAAACATCACTTGGGAAATATTTGAAAAAGAAAAAAAATTCAAAGGGGGGCTAATAATTCTGACTTTAATTGTAAATACAGATTTATAATGAAAGGAAAATCTCCTTACTATAATTGATCATTAAATTAAAAATGCTGTTTGCTAACATTTTATTTTACAGAAAAAAAAGAGATAAATGTTTCTACAATTATATAGAGTGGTAATAATTACAGTAATGAAAATGAAATCCTGCTTTATAGTGACTATATTATGCATGATTAATTTCATAAAATATGATTTCAACCTTTCTTTTATGGTAGCGTAAACGTTTTAAAGTAATAGATTTATTTTTCTTCATATAGAGTTTTTACATCATAATTACAGTACTAACCTAGCACCAAACTAATATAATTGAAGATGATTTCTATTTAACTTTTGCAGCAAAACATTTTAATAGATTTAAATGAGTTTACATGCAATGTTTCTCATATATAATGATAATCATGCATTGAATAGAATGCAGTGATACCGGAAAATCTCATATAACAGCACAGTTGGTTTAAAAATAATAATAAATGCGCATATACATCGTTCATGATATATAACGGATAATAGAATTTCATTCCAGTATGAATTTAAAAGGATATTGCCATTTGATTATTTGTAGAATATACGTTTATTTTACAGTACTGAGAGTAAGACTCTTATCCTTTATATTTTGGGGTGAAATATGATTAAAAAAACACAATTTGTAACCATTTTCTTTGTGAATTAGTGGATAATTGTGAATAAGAATAATCTGCTGAGATTAAATTCCTAAAAATCTGTCACTAACAAAAACCAAAACATACAAGTTATGATTCACTCAATGTAATGTTAAAGCTTATATAATCGTCCTTTTCTTTTTGAAGACGAGTCAGTTTATCATATGGGATATTAAACAGTGTTTCTATGTTAGTCATGATAAAACAAACAGATCAAGCGGGAAGGGGGGTGGGGGGGGGGGGGGGGGGGCATTCAAAATGGTTCTCATGTAACAGTAGAAGTTTTGCTTTCTTGACAAATTAAAGGGATCGTTCACCCAAAAAATGAAAATCCTGTTATTTATTCATCCAAACAATCAAGTGTTTCCAAATATGAGTTCTGTTGAGCACAAAAAATATATTTTAAAGAATGCTAAAAAACCTGTAACCATTGACATCCATAATACTATGGAAGTCAATGGTTACAGGTTTCCAACATTTTCAAATATCTTCTTTGTGTTTAAACAGAAATAACTCCTAAACTTTTGAAACAAGTAAAGGGTGAGTAAATGAAGTCAGAATCAAAATATTTGGGTGAACTATCCCTTTAATGATGTTCTGCCATAAATAGATTTAAATGCTATTCATGCTTCAATTATATATAATCTTTGACATTAAAACTGAAGCTTTCCGGGCTGTAAAAAAAAAGTTACTTAAAAAAATGAGTAAACTCAAATTTTTATATTCACTTAATAAATTTAACGCAACATGTATACTCAAGTTTTTTAGTAAAAGTCAACTAATTGCTTATTACAGCGTAAAAGCTTCCCATATTTCAATATTAATCAGTAATATTAATACCAACATTTTAATAATAGTGTTGAATAGGGTGTTGTTTCCTCCAGATCTTCATGAATAAGTGTTTATGCACCTTGTTATGCCTTAATAACCCCAAACACTCAGGGCTTATTATGCAAATGTGTTCATAACAAGCTAATAGTAAAAAATAGTGCATTTATGTAGCTGCATGACTGAAAGCGATTGAATATGATCTGCTAAACTGCTCCCGATTCACATTATTTGGGTAAAGCTTCAATATGATCATAAACGCATACTAAATATTCTCCAGTGTTCTGCTTTTGTGATGTTATGAAAATGCCGGACTCCTCACCTGTGCCATCCCAAACTCTCATATCTTTTCTGTTCTATTTGGTTTTTTTACTATATTATTATTTTATGGAGACAAGCTATACATAATATTCCAGAGCCTCTACTACATTTCTGAGAGATTTCTTCTGGCTGTTCTGGATGTCACATACAAAGATAAAGAACTTTGATTTTGTGTCTTTGTATTTACAGTCAGACGATGATATCTTGTATAAATGTACAGTAATTGAGCGTTAGCGTTCCTTTGTATCTTTTTTTACCCTTCACTAAAGTATAAATGTTTTCATGTTTCATTTTTATATGAGTTGTATAGAGCTGACTGTAGTGTTTGCTACTGCATTAATATTTTCTTGTCCTTTCATTTCTGTTTAACATGTATCACTCTGAATTAAAGTCCTTCTGAAACTACAGATACAGATGTTACATAGTCCTATTAAAAGAGCAATGAAGAAACTAACATTTCTCACTTCATAAGCACTTTGTTCTTTGTTTTTTATTTTATTTTTCAATGTATTGTTTTGAGAAGTTCCCAGTGATGGGTTGCAGCTGGAAGGGCATCCGCTGTGTAAAACACATGCTGGATAAGTTGGCGGTTCATTCCGCTGTGGCGACCCCAGATTAATAAAGGGACTAAGCCAAAAAGAATGTTTTGAGAAGTGGTGAATAGATTTTACTGTACATAATAAGTACTTGAGCAAACATTTTTTGTTTTTCAACAAGTACTTCTGTAAGGCTTGAAGCTTACGCTGATATTCTGAACCAATAATCGAGAACAGGAAGCAGTTGAAGGATAGCGTGTTTAAATCAATTCAAGAGTTCACACTTAGCTGAAGATTGATTATAAAGCGTATTTGGCATGCTGTCCCAGGAGACAGCCCTGAACTCATAAGATCCTCGAGCCCGGGGCTCCCTCCCAATTGCAAGGCGAGAGGGGAGTTTGAGCTCAGGCAGATCTCGAGAACTCCCCTGCTGTAGTAGCTAATGAACAGATAGTGATTGCTCTTAAGAGATAACCACTTGCTACACATTACTGGTACAGACACATAGACCCCCCCAACAAACTAATATACCGTATAAAGAAACAGCTGTAACATATGAACTGTTGTGTAACAAAGAGTCAAATTGCCTTTGTTAGCATATGAGGCTACGCACCGGTGTGCGGGAGACTCAGAATAAAAGCCATTCTCCCCGATCAAAAGTTACCTTTCCTTATTATACCCTGAGCAAAGCATTGTCAAACATGAGTGTAAACCAACCCCCAAAACCAGCTGAAGATGAAAGCAAAGTTGAGGAGGAGATATAGTGGGGGAGAAGTACATTAACATACTCTCCTCAGGCCATGAACCAACAATAGTAAATAGATTGTACTGTATATTGAAATACATCAATGTCTCTGTTGATTTCATCACTACAACGCTTAAGTCATAAAGTGTCAAATGACAGCAAACATGACAAAGTTATATGAAGGAAGATCACGAGCAGATGAATTGTGTATGGTGAAAAGTACATGGTTACTGTAGGTCAGGGGTGACCAACCCTGCTCCTGGAGATCTACCATCCTCCAGGTTTCAGTTGCAACCCACATCAAACACACCTGCCTGTAATTATCCAGAGCAGTTCAGGTCCTGATTAATTGGTTCAGGTGTGTTTGATAAGGGTTGGAGCTGAACTCAGCAGGAAGGTAGATATACAGGAGCAGGGTTGGTCACCCCTGCTTTAAGTAAATGGCAGAGATTTGTATTGGAATTGTGAGAAACTCTACCACGTCAGGAGAACTCATCCCGTGCTTGGAATGTCTCAGTAGTCCTTCATTAGCATAGAAGGAATAGTATATAACATTTTCTCATCTTACACTGCTTTGTATAGAACAGGGGTGCCCAAACATTTTCTTATGAGGGGCCAAAAACCAAACTTGATTGGGTGCCGTGGGCTGAAGATAAATATATGGAACTGTTACAAATTAAAATATATCAAACTGTTATAAAATATCAAAATATTACAATATTGCCGTAGTGATCTCCTCATTTACTTCAACATAAATAGATTTATCTATGATTAAAAACATTAATCATATTAACTAATGCATTTATTTTATAACAAACCTATTATAATGGAGACATTCATTCATTTTTGTCCGCTTTTGCTGGGCCAGGTCGCGGGGGCAGCAGTCTTAGCAGAAAACCCCAGACTTCCCTCTCCCCAGGCACTTCCCAAGCACTTCCCGGGATCCCGAGGCTTTCCCAAGCCAGCTGAGAGACATAGTCCCTCCAGCGTGTCCTGGGTCTTCCCCGAGGCCTTCTCCCGGTGGCACATGCCTGGAACACCTCCCTAGGTAGGCATCCTGGAGGCATCCAAAACAGATGTCCCCAGTCACCTCAGCTGACTTCTCTTGATGTGGAGGAGCAGCGGCTTTACTCCGAGCTCCACCCGGGTGACAGAGCTCTTCACCTCATCTATAAGGGTGCGGGCTGCCACCCTGCGAAGGAAACTCATTTCGGCCGCTTGTATCCGAGATCTTGTCCTTTCAGCCATGACCCAAAGTTCATCACCATAGGTGAGAGTAGGAATGTAGATTAAACGGTAAATTAAGAGCTTTGCCTTTCGGCTCAGCTCCTTCTTTACCACAACAGACCGGTACATCGACTGCATTACTGCTGCTGCTGCATCAATCCACCTGTTAATCTCACGTTCCATCCTTCCTTCACTCGTGAACAAAACCACAAGATGCTTGAACTCCTCCACCTGGGGTAAGGACTTTCCTTTCGTTGGGTATGGTGCATTGAACTTTTACCTTCTGGTCGACGCTACAGAGCACTGTGCACCAGAACATTCATTCATTCATTCATTCATTTTCTTTTCGGCTTAGTCCCTTTATTAATCCGGGGTCGCCACAGCGGAATGAATCGCCAACTTATTCAGCACATGTTTTACGCAGCGGATGCCCTTCCAGCTGCAACCTCTCTCTGGGAATCACTCATACACACTCACCCACACTCATACACTACGGACAATTTAGCCTACCCAATTCACCTGTACTGCATGTCTTTGGACTGTAGGGGAAACCGGAGCACCCAGAGGAAACCCACGCGAACACAGGGAGAACATGCAAACTCCACACAGAAACGCCAACTGACCCAGCTGAGGCTCGAACCGGCGACCTTCTTGCTGTGAGGCGACAGCACTACCTACTGCGCCACTCGCACCAGAACATCACGACACAGAAACAGTTTCTTCCCTCAGGTAATCCATCTCATGAACACTTATGATAATAATTATGAAACAAACATCACTACCTGCTATACACTTTTGTACACATATACACTTATTTAACAGCACATTTTACATGCCAGTTTGCACATAACAGCTGCACATATAATGTTTTATATAGTAATATACCTGTACATGCCTGTCAATTTGTATATTTGCATTCATTACTTGTATTTTTAAATATATATATTTATTATCTGTTTTTTCTGTCTCTGTCATTCTGCTGCACTGTAGAAGCTCTGTCACGAAAACAAATTCCTTGCATGTGTGAACATACCTGGCAATAAAGCTCTTTCTGATTCTGATTCTAATTGCAAGTTTTTATTTAACTTTTTTTTTTAAATTCCTATCACAATTGCTTTCAGTTTATATGAAATAATTCTGACTTTATGTTCCTCAGAGTTTGGAATATTTAATAAGATCAACAAAACTCAAGATGAAAACTAAGAATTACAGGAGATAACCTTAATTGCAGGATGAAAACTAAGATTTGAGATATGTAAATCAGAATTGCAAGATGTAAAATGAGAATTATAAAACCTAAACGTACAATATTTTTGGCATGTATTGATCACATGGTTTTTTACAGTTCCAACAGAAACTGCGGGATAAGAATTGCATCAAATCTTTATATTTAATATTCAGCATGTTTCGCCACTTTCTATAAACTCATTCATTCATTTTCCTTCAGCTTAGTTTATATTTCAGAGGTCGCCACAGCAGAATGAACCACCAACTATTCTAGCATATGTTTTACAAAACAGAGGCCCTTTCAGCCGCAACCCAGTACTGGGAAACACCCATGCACTCTTATTCACACACACTATGGCCAATTTAGTTTATTGAATTTACCTATATAGCACATGTCTTTGGACTGTGAGGGAAACCCACGTCAACACTGGGAGAACATGCAATCTCCACACAGAAACGCCAACTGGCTCAGCGACCTTCTTGCTGTGAGGCAACAGTGCCACCCTCTAAATGTTTAAATGGATAAATTTGCAATAATAATAATACTTCAAACATTTTTCAGAGTATCTTCTTTCTTGCTCACTTGAATAAAGAAACTCAAGCAGGTCTGGAACAAATGGAAGTGGGAGGAGAGTTAATGACATTGTTTTGTGAATTATCCTTTTAATGACGGTTCAACCCACAATAAAAATTTCTCACCAATTCTTCACCATCGAGTGGTTTTAGACGTTGAATTTCTTCTGATGAAAACAAAACAACATATTCTAAAAAATGTTGGGGGTAAGCAGCCATTGACACCCATTGTAGGAATAAAAAGTCCTATAGATCATCAATAGCGTTTCTTTCCCCTAAATTAGTAAATGCTGACAGAAATGACATTTTTGGGTGAATTATACCTTTAGGCAAAAATGCATCATAATTTTAATAAAGAAACTCATGCAGGTTTTGAACAAGTGGAAGGAGAGTAAATGACATTATTTTGTGAATTATCCTTTTAAAGTGACAAATCGCACCAAAATGAAAATTCCTTACCATTTCTTCACCCTCAAGGTGGTTTTAGAAGTTTATGAATTTCTTCTAATGAAAACAAAACAAGATATTCTGAAGAATGTTGGGGGAAAAGCAGCAATCGACACCAATAGTAGGAATAAAAATGTTAGAGATATCAATAGCATTTTTCCACCTTAGTATATCTTCCTTTGTGCAACAATGCTGACAGAAGTGTCATTTTTGGGTGACTTATCTCTTTAAGTAAATTTATTACTACATTTCTAGGTCATACATTCGTATTTATTTAATAAAAAACAGAACAAAAAAAAACTTTAAATAAGTTTGGAGCCACTTGAGGGTGAGAAAAAATGTGAGGTAAATTTAAAATTTTGGGTGAACTGTCCCTTTAAGAAGGAAAGAGGAAAATGTTAATACTTCCCTATAGTGTAATATTTAAAAGTACTTATCAACATCTGTTGTGAAATGTCTGACAGTCGCAGTTCGCCTTCATGTTCTCGTACATCTACAAAGTAAACACACACTTCAAAAGGAGCTTGAATGCAAACCAGCTCCAGAACTGCAGGAGACGCTGATGACAAGAATAACCGTCGAAACGCCTGACCGAAGAAGACAAACGGAGAGCTACTTTATTCATCACAGCAGACCATGCATTTGTTTTAGTGTAAATTTGGGATAAATTGGGTTTGACGGATTTGTAAAGGTAGTTTCTTCTGGTAGATATTTAGATTTATAACACATGTGAAAATGGCAGCAAATCCGCCCGGACAAGGTAAAAATACCGGAATATATCAGTTTAAGAAACAGCTGGACTGTCAGTTATGATGAGCTACGAAAATATGATAAACCCACTGATTCTATATAGAGCAGTGGATAAACTGTTAAAAGAGTGAATCATTAAAACACAATATAATGTAAGCCAACGGTGTAGATTACTTAACTTTAAATATAACAAATCAGGCTTTTATATTGCCTGGTGTTTCTGTTAGATTTAGTTTGAATACTGAATTTCATCTGGTTGCTGATATTAACGAGTTTATATGTAAATCTGATATCAAAACAGGATTTCAAAACAAAAACAGAGTTGCTATTTTAGCTGAGCTGGATAAAGAGAAAAGACGCCTGATCCAGAGTCAAACTCTCAACAACCCAGGAGCCAGGTACATATGTTTTATTTATGTTTATTTCTTTGTTTGTTGCAAACTGCTGGTATTTCAGCTGGTCTTGCGAGCTTAATAAAATATAAGTCCAAAACATAAATTTGTGTTTTTTGTTTATTCTCCCTGTTTGAGTTTCTTTCTTCTGTTGAACACAAAGAGAAGGTATTTTGAAGAATGTTGGAAACCTGTAAATAATAACTTGCTGTTCATAGTGTATTTAAACAAGATGCAAATAAACAAACATGTAAAGCATACGAAAGTTTCTAACACATTGTCTGGTGCATTAAGACAGGAGGAGTGTGTCCTGCAGGTGGTTGTCAAGCCAGCTCACCTGCGTGGAGCACATTCATGCATCATACCGTTATGCAATGCATTGTGTGTATGCTTTACTAAAAAGATAGGTCTTTAATCTAGTTTTGAACTGAGAAAGTGTGTCTGAGCCTTGGACGTTATCAGGAAGGCTATTCCAGAGTTTAAGAGCCTTAAATGAGAAGGCTTGGCCATCTTTACTCAATTTTGCTATTCTAGGTACTACCAGAAGCCTGAGTTTTGAGATCTTAAAGAGCGAGTTGGATTGTAGTAAGACAGAAGGTTGGTTAGATAAACAGGAGCTAGATTATTTAAAGCTTTATAGGTAAGAAGCGATGTTTTATAATCAATACAAAACTTAACATGCAGCCAGTGTAAGGAGGATAAAATTGGGGTGATATGATCATATTTTCTAGACCTGGTAAGAACTCTGGCAGCTGCATTTTGTACTAGCTGAAGTTTATTAATAGAGGATGTTGGATAGCCAGAGCATTACAGTAATCCACTAGCATGAACTAGCTTTTCTGCATCTGAGATTGATAGCATACATTGTAACTTAGCGATATTTCTCAAATTCAGGGTAGATACAGTGATTCAGGGAGCAGCATTTACAGTAGGTCTGAGAATGCTATCTAACTTTGCCATCTGAACTGTTTTAGTGATATTACTATAAACTTAGTGACTTATTTCATTTTGACTTGGTTATGTCCTTAAAAACTGAAAGAGTGCTGTTCACGATTCAGGGCTCGAAATTAACTTTTTTGCTTGGTAGCACTGGTGCTCCTAACTTAAAAAATGTAGCCGCACTGACTAAAATTTAGTTGCACCCACCAAAAATTATGAGCACTGTTACTATAAGTTTTAAATGATCCGATTTACTGCATTTATTTTATTTATGTATTTAAATAAGTCATTATGGTCTTGAATAAAATTGTTTTATTTGTATTTTTAATTATTTATAACCAAACTGTTTATAAACAAACTGCTGTTATTGTATTTTTACTATGTTATTTTTATCACAAAGGCTAACATGAGCACAATATGTTTTCCTCCTCATTCCCAGCATTCCCCTCTCCAGACCAGCAGTGAATAAAGAGTTCAGAGATCAGGCCGAACAGCAGCACATTGCAGCACAGCAGAAAGCAGCTTTACAGGTGCCATAAGCATCATGTTAGGAGTTTCAGTATTCACCTGATAATGTTCATGAAATGAAGTGTTTTTGTGTTTTGGTTTCAGCATGCTCATGCACACTCATCTGGCTTCTTCATCACTCAAGATTCTTCTTTCGGGAACCTCATCCTGCCGGTGTTACCCAGACTCGACCCCCCTGAGTAAATGAACATCAGCTTTAAGGACAGTGTTAGGTTTTTGAGAAAACTTAGTACTCCAATTGATGGATCACTCTCATATTTCATGAATTGTTTGGTTGTTGTTGTTTTTTTAAGATTGGTTTATTGTAGTATTTTTACATAAAATGATGAAAACGTAACCATTATGTGATATCATTTTTTATTTTGTCATTACATTACAGGGACTTAAATTGTCCTATATATTTACAGTTGAAGTCAGAATTATTAACCCCCTTTGATTTTTGTTTATTTCTTTTTTCTATATTTCCCAAATGATCTTTAACAGAGCAAGGAAATTTTCACAGTATGTCTGATAATATATTTTCTTCTGGAGAAAGTCTTATTTGTTTTTCTTTTTTAGTTGTTGTTCTTTTTAACCATTTTAAACCATTTTAAGGACAAAATTATTTAAGCTATATATATATTTTTGATAGTCTACAGAGCAAACCATCATTATACAATAACTTAATTGCCCTAACCTGCCTAGTTAACCTAATTAACCTAGTTAAGCCTTTAAATGTCACTTTAAGCTGTATAGAAGTGTCTTGAAAAATATCTAGTAAGATATTATTTACTGTCATCATGGCAAAGATAAAATAAATCAGTTATTAGAGATAAGTTATTTAAACTATTATGTTTACAAATGTGTTGAAAAAAATCTTCTCTCCGTTAAACAGAAATTGGGGAAAAAAAACATTCTGATTGCAACTGTATATATTTTTAGGTCAATTTACATCCTTGTTTAAGTCAGTTTATGACCTCGTAATGACTACAGTCATTTAGAAAAGATCAAGTCATTTCCTCAATTCCAAAAGCAAAAGTCAGATAGAATACCTAACTAATTAATATGGATTTATTAGTAAACAAGTTAAACATGTGTAGAACAAATAATGGGGCCAGTTCCATAAACCGACCATGTTTTATACACATCGGCTGTTTATTTACTGGAGAACATTTTGGGGGGGTCTGAAAATGCAAAAAAGGTTTCAAGGACATCAAGGTTTCAAATATCTCCATAGTCTCCGCTTATAAAACATGGAATTCATAGTTGTTACTATCACCACTTGCCTACATCAGTCACTTACCTGTGTTCATCACTTAGGTTGAGTGTATACATTTTCTCGCATGACCTCATGAGTTAGTAGAGTGTTCATTGGATCCGCACTACACAACAAGTGGTCATCAGGGTGGTACTTGTTTTTAGGAATTCGGACTTACTACTAGGCTCTAGGTTTTTCACATGCTATCTATTAGAGACATATGTTTTTGGATGCCTGGGTTGGTTTTGTTTACAACTGTGATAACGAGTGCTAAACAATGAACATAAGGGGCCTGTCCACATGAACACGGGTGTTTTCAAAACCATCCTTTTTTCTACGCGGTTTCGCCCTGTCCACATGGAAACGAAGGTGACTGAAACCCAAGTCTGGGTGAAGATTTTCCCGAAACCGACAGTGTGGACTATAAGTGGAGTTTTCACATTATGAAGTCAGCATGCGCTTTGTTTTCTCTTTTCTGATTGGCCAACATGACGGAGTTCACAAATTACGCATGTTTGCGCGAACCTATAGTGTATTCTGCGTCGTTCACACCGCAGGACAGTAATCCACCTTTGTTCTCGGATTGGCTTGTTTGCAATTTACTCACAAAAAACACTATAAAAAATACATGTGGACATGGCTTAATACTGGTGAATTAATACTTTTCATAGGAATGTGTTGTTTACAGCATAGACTCCATGTAAAGCAAATTTTGATGACGTGTATAATGCAAGTACGTGACGACCAATGCAACACTGATGGACCACAGCAGGGGTTTCAAAAGTTTTCAGCCCTCAATCCCCAAAATATCAATGCCAGTGATTCATGACCCCCACTCGTTGAACGCCGCGCACACACACACACACAAAAAATGCAACAGTCATTTATAACAATCATATAATTTTTTTAAAGTAATTTATTAATTTGTTTAATTTCAACATTATCCTCACCTAATGAGATGGTTGGGCATGTTTGGAGCACAGCTTAATTACAGACGCTATTGCTGTGTCATTAATCAAGTGTAATCACCCAAGGTGGGGAAATCGAAAGGTGGGTTGTTTTTAACGTAACCAATTGTTTATATTTTATTAGTAATTCTAAAAGTTTTAATTAAATGTTGTTGATCACCACAACCCCCGCCCCCCTTGCCACCTACTGATCTGGCATGCATAATAAACAATTTCAATCATTTTAATTTGTGGACTGAGATTGCTTTGACAACCGTAGTCTGTCAATATTTTGCTACAATGTTGTTGTGTAAACATACCCCGAGACATGATTTTAAAAAGTGATTAGAAACGGCAAACTTCATAGATATTGAAGAGTTGCTTTTATTTGTGGTAGTATATTGTTTCTCAGCCTCATGCCTCAGACACCTATATATAAAATAATACTTGTGTATGTTCAAGAATAGAGTACTGTATTTCAGGCACATATGTTTAACAGGCACATATCCTTAATACATCTAACACGTACGGTAGCTAACAATGCAAGAACATCTGATAAGTGCTTACTATTTCAGAAAACATTTGCACAAGACAACAATACATGAAGATTAGCATATATTTGCTACAGATCTGTCTACAACATATATTAAATAACTCCATAGACATTTTAACTTCATCGTCAAGGTTATCGTTTTTGGCGTAGACAGTAAAATAACAAAAATTAGCAATGACTTCGTAATTTAGTTAGACGTAATACTGCACTGGACAATGAAGATTATAGTCAGACAATTGTAGTTATACAAATGACAAAAAGACTTAACAGTTGCACATACATACAGAAACAACAATCTACACTTCGCCTACCTAAATAGACTACTAGAGTTTAAAGCTGCCATATGTTTGTTCGTATTGTTTAATGCTTCCCACTTGCTGTCGTTTGTAATGTGACTGTCGGAGTAGTGTAAAAACAGTGGCTTTGTGGCCCTTTGTTTGCATCATTCCTCGAGAGACATCCAGTAGCATTTCCAGTTATCAAAATGGCAGTTGCTGCGAAACTCATGGATGTACAGGATTGTGCTAAGATCTTAGGCACTAGTGTTTTCACCAACAAAACAAAAAAGGGTTTTAAGACGGTTAAGAAACCTACCTGAAAAACAGTTATACCAAAGACAAAACCCGACAAAGGGTGGCTACACTAAACATTGATTTAATTTAGTGGCCGTTTACACCTTTTTCAGCCCAAAACAGGAAACCTTTTTATGTTTTGCCTGTTTGTTTACACAACAATGTCATTTTGGGATTGAAAACGCATTGGTTGTAAAGTGGATGTTTTTTATAACATCACCATTGTCATGCTTTTGTAAATAGATTTTTTTTACGTTACATCACGAATGTTTATAGTACGTGTTTAGTAGGGATGAAACTAAATATTGATATGCCGATATATTGTAATATTTCATAATGATACATGATCGATACTCTGGCACCAAGTATCGATATTTATCTAAATGTACAAAAGATCTGATTTAATTAATCAGTCTCATGCTGCGTTCACACCAGACATGGATGAAGCATCAAGGGCGAGTGATTTATGTTAAGTCAATGCAAAGACACGAATAGACATCCTGCGGTACCATCCATGCGAATGATGCGATTCGCGCAAATGAAGTGGCGCGAGTGAATTGCTCGAGTTGGAAATATGAACTATAGCGAACATTCGCCCCGCGTTAACTAATCATGAGCTTTGTCTTGTAGGAGCATGATTATGACGTAGTGACGGTGGGTGTCACGGGGGAAAATATTCCTGCCGACACTGGCAGTTCATCAAACTGGGCTCGGCTCAGTCTGAAGCACCACTGAAAGCTTCCATCATCCAGGTACAGTTTCTGGAGGAGTTGATGAACTCACGGAGCTGGGCGCACCTCTGAAAGGATCTAGTGGACTCAGACACTGCTCCAATCGAATCTACACTGTTTTTCAGCCTTCCTAATGGCCAAATAATATTTGGAAATGTAAACTGATATCAAACTTAAAACCATTTTTATGTTGGTGAAGACTAGGCCCAAAAATTGCACATTAATGTATGCAATTAGTATATCTGCATATGGACACAAACATGCTAAAAACACTGATCGGCTGATGGCACCACAAGAACACAAGCAGGCTAAAACGCTTCACAAGCAACTATCCTGAGCTGTGACACAAAAGGCAGCAGACAGGGGAAAATATGAGTTCATTTGAGGCTTTGAAAAACCCTCAGAAAAGTCTCTTGGCAAATAAAGCTATCATCATATAGCAATATTAAATGGAAAATTCAAAAATGGCACTTGGTGTTAAAAAGGTTGTCAACCAAGGGTGGAGAAATCTATCAGAAGAGTCTAAATAAACCATCCAAATCTCAATCTCTTTGTTTAAGCAGTTTGACACACAGATGTCTCGCTCAGTAATGGCAGGGAATTGGAGCAGGACTGCTTGCATGTCCCCAAATTGGAAGACAGGGAAAGTGTTTGGAAAACATATTTGGAAACAGCATGAATCAGCATACACAGCTTATTTTAAATGAAAAAAAATGGCACTTCTTGTTGAAAAGGTTGGCAACCCCTTGTGTAGTAATCTGTCGGAATCGGCTAAAAATAATCCAAATTTCAGTTCCTGGGTTTAAGCATTCAGACACATCTACTTCCTCAATTAATGATAGGGATTTAAAGTGAGGCGACCTGCTTATCCTATAATTGGGAGATGTGGGTAGAGTTTAGAAAACAGCAGTACTCAGCATACAGAGCTCATTTTATATGTATAATTGAAAGTGGCACTTGTCAGAAAGGTTGGCGAACCCTTGTGTCAAAACCTCCCAGAAGGGCCAAAAAAGTATTCAAACATCAACGCCTTGGTTTAAACAGTCCAACACATGGATTTTTTAGAGCCATTTAGACCATTTGTGACTACCACCTTTCCAAAAAAAAAAAATAAAAAAATCGGAAGTGAAAAGTACTGTCAAAAAAGGCTAAATAGATCATCCACTAGGTGCATTTAGAGCTGGATTACCTGTATCTCCTAAAAATGGAAGACCGGGTAAGTGTTTTGTAAAACTTGTTTGGAAACAGCAGAAGTGTTGTTTGCTACTAGAGGCTCAAAAATGATATTTCAACTTTAAGCAGAGTCAGTAGAGTCAAAAGAACCAGTAATGACAAAGTTGGTGCTGCCAGGATGGGAACTACCTGACTGGACAGCTTGTTGCCTGAGGTCATTGCAGATCAGGACTAGCTGATTGCTCTGAGCCTCGGACAAGCTACTGCAACTCTGGTATACACTGAAATTGGTCTTTCTCCCTGGAATGTTGCCTTTCTCACACATGGTCTTGACCATCTTTGCTAATTTGTTTTTTTCCCAGAGCTTGGCAGTTGTACCAGTGAAGCGCGGCAAGGTTGACCACAGGTTTGATAGACAGATAAAAAGGGGCATCTTCGTAGAGCATGGCTTGAGGTCTGCGTTGAGCAAAGTGCTTGTAGTCCTCTACTGGGCAGGTTTGAGGAGCATGTGGAGTAGCATAGATCCGGCACTCAGTTGTGGATCTTCTGTTTCTGGCATTAGGGTCACTTAAATCCTGGTAGGTCCACTCAAGACACTCTAGTCCAGTTTCTGCGGTAAGCAACCGCACATCGCCCCATTTTAGAGTGGAACTGTGAAAACCAGTACAGTGGCCAAAAGCCTTAGTGTTGTTGAGCCACACCAGATTAAGCAGACCCTCAGGGTTAAAGCGACTCAAAAGCCCCCGTTTTCTCAGAAGCAGCTCATCAGCAAGGGTCAGCTTCATTGACTTGTGGGGTTTGTTGCCTTTACCTTTGAACTTGAGCTCCAGTTGCTTTTGCTTGAGGGCATCCTGGGATCTCTGGAACTCACGGTCTCTTGTAATACTGTAGGCATACCGATGCTCCTTCAGATAGCGTTCCAGGCCACACTGATAGTTTGCCAGGCTGTTGGGCTCATACTCTGAGCCATCCCGTTGGCGAGCGTCCACGAAAAAGGAGGCCAAGTAGATGTCCAACTCGTGGCAGGGGATACTGTATATTTCTCGGATCTCGTTTGGATATTTTGAAACCAGGAAGTCCCGAAAGTTGCGGAGAGCTGTTTGGGTGCTGCGAATGGTCTTCTCGTTCTGTTCTGGGTACGCTCTCTCGTCCAAGTCTGCTGAAAGGGAAGAAGGGAGTGTTTTCATATATCATCTTAACTTTGAATGAAATATTTCTAAGAAATCAAGTTACCCAGTGGACCTTAGTCAGGGTTAAATTGGCATGAATGGAAATGTAGAATACAATTCATTCAGTTCTGGTCTAAGAGGGACATTTAATCAAGTCCCCCTCATGATTTTTGGCTTTTGCATTTTAAAATTGTTTCAAGAAGTTGCCTGCCTTGTTTGCCCTAGTTCTACGTCTCTGTTACAAAGTAACATCACCAACTACTGCAATTCAGTCATTTTTGCAGATGCGTATGAATAGGATTTGGTTTGGCAATCTCATCCGTACACAAGGGTTACAACTAATAGAACTGACTGTATCTCGTCTATCTTTCCAGTGTCTATCTTTTTTGTGTTATATTGTATATAAATTGTGTGTTCTGACTATTGTTTACATTATAGGTCTTTATTTATAGGTAAAGATTTCAAATCTCACATTGATTTGCCATTGAGTTATTTCTCGTCAACAACAGCACAATCTTTTTTCAAATAAAAATCACACACACCAAAGTGGTTTACATTGATGTTATATTTATTACTCACATTATAATCATTGGACCCGCTGTGCAGTGTAAGATAATTACACACCTATTTTTCACAGTCTTTGCAATCTTATTACACAACACTAATCTGACATTTAGAAAGGAAGAGGTGGCGTAGTAAAAAGTACAAAGACTCACTGTAGTTTGTGATAGAAATAAGCATGCAATCATACGGAATGTTTAACACCGAAATAAATACTGGTCAGGCAAAATGACACTGTAAGGCATACAAAACAACAGTTTTATTTAATTTACAAGTCAAGAAGACCAACACAACAACTGCTTGAACATGTACCAACAACTATGCTGCCATGCACTAATCACTTTGTGATTGAGCATGGCAACAATAAAAATCAAGGCCAGACCTGGAATAGTGTTCAATTAGAGTGGTCACATCCACTGGAAATTCGAGAAGGTAAACATAAACGTTTTACTTTATTTGCTGACGATTGGTAGAAGTTCTCCTTTAGCTTTCATGTTTTTAATCTTGGCTTTAATGCTGTCATCCATGGCCTGTCGACACCTGATAGCGTAATGTGCCAACGTTTCCTCCTTTTCGTCCCATGGTGGAAGAGCGTGGAAGATTTCAGGGGCTGCCAAACTGAGCTCCGCAATAGCCGCCGTCCTGGAAATGGTGTTGCGGTCCACACCGACTCTGTCAAAAGCCACTTTCATGGAGACGCTACGTCGGAACTCTTGCAGAGCTGCCATATATCGTGCAATAACCCCCACAACGTTTTTCACTGAAAAATAGTAACATTCTTCTTTAGTGAAACTCTACAGTATGAAGAATTGTTGGTACTAGTAGCTAAAATTTTTGTAAACTTTGGACAACAAATGCAGCATTTCACAACTTACTTCGGACACGAGTGTTCTCGCCATCTCTGCTTCTCTTTGAGGAAATCTTGATGCTCCTCTGCCTTTCCAGTGGATGAAGCTCTACTTCCTCAAAAGAGTCGAAAAGGGCAGGAGAGTCGAACGCAGCACCCTCTTCAGGAATGGAGGTAACAATCTGATGAGAACTACCTGCCTCTATTTGACTTGATGAAAGTGTCCTTCTTTTATCTGCCAGTGAGAGAAAATAAGACAATCCTTATCCAAATCACATATTATACAGTCCAGATTTGATGTGATTTTACGGAATAGTCACCTGGGCGCAGTTGGTCCTGCAGGAAGTCACAGATGAGTTCAGCTTTCTTGGTGAGTTCCTGTTGAAGAAGCTCTTTGTCTTGCCTCAGGCTGCTGATGGTTTCACCCATCAACTCACTTTTGCTTCTCTCAGCCTGCAGTAGTGCTTTCAGTCTCTCTATTTCATACACAGCTGGAGAAACTGTTTGAAATAGAAACAAAGCTTTACCTCAGAAGTTCCTACAATTACAGAAAAGATCTAAAGATCTATCTAAATGGTGTCTAAATCTACAGTGCATCTGGAAAGTATTCATAGCGCTTCACTTTTTCCACATTTTTTATGTTACAGCCTTTTTCCAAAATGGATTAAATTCATTTATTACCTCAACATTCTACACACAATACAATGTTAATGACAACGTGAAAAAAAGATTTTTTTTTTAAATTGTTGAAAATTTATTAAAAATAAAACCCCTGAAAAATCACATGTACAGAAGTATTCACAGCCTTTGCCATGAAGCTCTAAATTGAGCTCTGTTTCCATTGATCATTCTTGAGATGTTTTAGCAGCTTAATTGGGGTTCACCTGTGGTCAATTCAGTTGATTGGATATGATTTGAAAAGGCATACACCTGTCTATATAAGGTCCCAGGGTTGACGATGTTTTCATGCTTGGTTTGTGCTTTGACATGCAAAGGAATTGTCTGTAGACCTCTGAGACAGGACTGTCTCGAGGCACAAGGCTGGGGAAGGTTACAGAAAAATTTCTGCTCCTCTGAAAGTACCAGTGAGCACAGTGGCCTCCATCATCTGTAAGTGGAAGACGTTTGGAACCACCGGGACTCTTCCTAGAGCTGGCCGGCCATCTAAGCAGAGTGATCAGGGGAGAAGGGCCTTAGTCAGGGAGGTGATCAATAACCCGATGGTCTGGTCTCTCTGTCTGGAGAAAGGAGAACCTTACAGTAGGACAACCATCTGTGCAGCAATCCACCAATCAGGCCTGTAAGGTAGAGTGGCCAGACGGAAGCCACTCCCTGCCTGGAATTTGCCTAAAGGCATCTCTGACCATAAAAAACAAAATTCTCTGGTCTCATCAGACTAAAATTGAGCACTTTGGACTGAATGCCAGGCGTTATGTTTGGAGACAACCAGGTACCGCTCATCACCAGGCTAATACCATCCCTACAGTGAAGCATGGTGGTGGCAGCATCATGCTGTGGGGATGTTTTTCAGCAGCAGAAACTGGAAGACCAGTCAGGATAGAGGGAAAGGTGAATACAGCAATGTACAGAGACATCCTGAATGAAAACCTGCTTCAGAGTGCTCTTGACCTCAGACTGGGGCGACGGTTCATCTTCCAGCAGGACAATGACCCAAAGCACACCACCAAAATAACAATAGTGTGGCTTTACAACAACTCTGTATAACAACTCTGTATGTAATGTCGTTGAGTGGCCCAGTCAGAGCCCAGGCCTAATCCTATTGAACATCTCTGGAGAGATCTGAAATGGCTGTACAGCGTCACTTCCCATCCAACCTGATAGAGCTTGAGAGGTACTGCAAAGAGGAATGGGCAAAAATCCCCAAAGACAGGTGTGCCAAGCTTGTGGCATCATATTCAAAAAGACTTGTGGCTGTAATTGCTGCCAAAGGTGCATCAACAAAGTATTGAGCAAAGGCTTTGAATACTTATGCACATGCGATTTTTCCAGGTTTTTATTTTTAATAAATTTGCAACAATTTTTTTTCACATTGTCATTATGGGGTATTGTGTGTAGAATGTTGAGGAAATAAAATTTATTTAATCCATTTTGGAATAAGGCTGTAACATGACAAAATTGATAAACGCTATGAATACTTTCCGAGTGCACTTTACCTACATTTTTTCTGGTTGTGTAATAATCTGTATCTGAAAGTCAGATTTAAAACAATTTGTGAAGAAAGCAAAATAGTTTCATTATCAAAACAATAAGGAAAAAGTACAAACGGATATGTGGCTGGTGGTAAACATTTACAGATTCCAAATAGGGAAGCCTGTTTCTGCCAAAGGTTTAAAAATAAAGCATTTGAAAAAACTTTTTACCTCACAATTGACTTTTTTCCTCCTCTCACGATTTATTGAAAACTTCAAAGTTTCAGGATATCGACTTAGAAGAGTAGCAAAAACAAGAAGTCAACTGTCAGTATTGTGAGATGTAAAGTTGAAAATGCAATAAAAATGTATTCATCTAATATTTCTATATTTATATTTTGAATATTTTAGAGTTTATCATGATATTTGTTTTGCAATTGAGAATTTGTAGGTTTTTAAGTCGCAGTTCTGAGTTTGAATCTCACAATATGCAATAAACTTAATTTAGTCAATTTTAAGTCAGAATTATGAGATGGAAAACTGCAGTTGCTATACAGAGAATTGAGACAAAGTTAAAATATACTTTATTCTGTAGCAGAAACAAACTTCCATAGCCAACTATTACAATTTCTTTATTAAATTGCATGAGATGTTGATTAGGTCAAGGGTTGTGTTTATGGTCAATTCTTCTAGATGCACATTTATTAGGTCAGGCACTGATGAAAAACCCTGGACAAAGTCTCTGCTCTAACTCCTATCAAAAGGTATAGTCAGGTTGAGGTCAGGAACTTCCAGTTCCTCCATACCAAAGTCAATATTTATTTTCTTTTTGAACCTTGCTTTGTGGACTGGTGCACAGTCATTCTGGACTTTTCCCACAAATTTGGGAGCACAACTTTTACTTGTGATTTAGGATCACGTGTACAATGCTACTGTAGAAGTAGCTCAAACTCACATTCATTCAAGGAAGAAGCGGAAACCAGCAAACGTTGAACAACTTTAACCATAAAGTAAACGCAAAACAAAAGTATCCATCTTGAGTTCCTCAACTGGACTCAACGTTTGTTAAATACTCCAGCCAATGGTTTCGCTCCACTCGCACGGCTCTTGGCCACACCCACACTCGTCACCAAGTGAGCCAATCACAGATCTTGCTCTCATCATCATTGCGATGTGTAGTTACATTTTTTTGGTGTGTGTCAGGGTATTGCAAAGGGTATGATCCAATTATCATTGCTTTTGGAAAACTTTTCTATGCATTTTAGACCTTCATTTACACAACAATAGTGTCTTGGGAGCCTGAAAACACTTTTGAAAACAGTTTCCACAATGCACATTTTTTAAACAACATTTTTAATGTAAAAAAATCTAAGAAGCAATCTATAATAATGTGGATTTATGAAAACCATGACATTAGGTGCATGATTACTAAGTTTAGTCTCTAATAGCTGCGGCCAGAATTCTGACCAGAACCAGGAAATCAGAGCACATCACACCTGTCCTCAGGTCTTTACACTGGCTTCCAGTTACATTCAGAATAGATTTTAAAGTATTATTACTGGTCTATAAATCACTAAATGGCCCAGGACCGCAATACATTACAGATATGCTCACTGAATACAAACCAAATAGATCACTCCGATCTTTAGGATCATATAAACTAGAAATTCCAAGAGTTCAGTCAAAGCAGGGTGAATCGGCTTTCAGCTACTACACCCCTCACTGCTGGAATCAGCTTCCAGAAATAATCAGATGTGCTCCAACATGAGGCACATTCAAATCAAGACTGAAAACACATCTGTTTAGCTGTGCCTTTACTGAATGAGCACTGTGCTACGTCCGACAGATCGCACTATTATGTCTTTCTTTTCTTTTTCCTTCTTTTATAACCGGTTTTAACACATTTTTATTATTTGTTTTTATTTATCTTGTACTTGTCTCTTTTATTCCTGTTTATGTAAAGCACTTTGAATTGCCACTGTGTATGAAATGTGCTATAGAAATAAACTTGCTTTGCCTAATAGGCAAATATATATATATTTGACCACCGAAGCAACCACCGAACTCATATTTTTTTGCTATTTCTACTATGACCTTGAGTTTTTATTCATTTCTACATTTGTACCTTTATTGAAATTTACCAGTGAAATATTTCCTTATTTTCTTTTTTATATATCCTTTTGTTCAGTTGATGTTATTTTTTTCAAATAATACAATTAATTTAAACTTTAGCTAAGTATAATAACACTGAATTAAATACAATTGTTTTAAAAATACATAACCTCCAATTATTTTCACATCAAATCAGAGCAGGATGGTAAAGCTGAGCAATACAACACACTGAATTAAGAAACAGTCCCTAAAACATTAAATATAAAAGAAATTATGCAACATAAAGCTGAATAATTTGCTCAGAAGCAGAAATTTATCACACACAATATTTGTTTTATTAGATTTTATTGAAACGCATCATATAAGGACAAATATAAGACCACTTAAGACACGTCAGAATGAACCAGTATTTACACACTTGAAAATAAAACTTTGTAGAAATGCTAAAATAATCGTCAGTGTCAGTGTGTAGATGAAGAAAAGACTGACCTTACATAACCACACTAAAACTTATCGTACCTTTATAAGAAACATTTGAGGACAACATAATATATTTTTCCAAGATCCAAGTTTTTGAGAATGAGTGCGCCTTAAAATGTGCTTTATGCCAAATATTTCATTAAATATCAGAACCCTTATGAGAATGAAAACACTGATTTACATACGAAATATTTCATAAACACAAACCACTAATTGTCTGTCTGTAGTTAAAATGAAACGACTATAATTCATATCTCATTTCTGGCAGTAATTTTATATGCTGATTGATCTATAGCAGGGTTAGAAATGAACAGGGGTTTAAGATAAAAATAACATCAGAATAAACAAAAAATACACTCACAGATTTGCTTAAAACTTACATTTACTGTTGCGATTAATGTGAAAATGAATGAATACATAAATGTGAAGCTGCATTTAGATCTATTCATGATTAATTCATTTAATAATATTATTGATAATCGTTTTGCAGCACTGAGCTTCATAACCAATCACACATGTTCCTATTGAGCTTTGGAAAGGAGCAGCCAATTAGAGGTGTTTACATTAGAGCTCGTCTGATTTTTTCCCCCTTCATTTTCACCTTGAAAGTGAACATTTGGCTAAAATAATAACCTTATTTCAGAAGTGACATATGCGAGTGAACATTTAACACATTTAGCTCAAAGATAGTTGGTCATGTGTTGGAAAATAGCTAGCTACATTTTTCAGTAGCTACAGTTAAAGTCAGAATTATTAGCCCCTCTGTTTATTTTTTCCCCCAATTTCTGTTTAACAGAGAGATTTTTTCAGCACATTTCTAAACATAATAGTTTTAATAACTCATTTCTAATAACTGATTTATTTTATCTTTGTCATGATGACAGTAAATAATATTTGACTAGATATTTCTCAAGACACTTCTATACAGCTTAAAGTGACATTTAAAGGCTTAATTAGGTTAACTAGGCAGGTTAGGGTAATTAGGCAAGTTATTGTATAATGATGGTTTGTTCTGTAGACCAGTGTTTCCCAACCCTGTTCCTGGAGGCACACCAACAGTACATATTTTGGATGTCTCCCTTTTCTGACCCATTAACTTCAGGTGTTGGAGTCTCTTCTGATGTTCTGATAAGTTGATTCAGGTGTGTTTGATTAGGGAGAGGTTGAAAATGTGTACTTCAGGAACAGGGTTGGGAAACACTGCTGTAGACTATAATATATATATATATATATATAGCTTAAAGGAGCTAATCATTTTTACCTTAAAATGTTTTTTTTTTTTTATTAAAACTGCTTTTATTCTAGCTGAAATAAAACAAATAAGACTTTCTCCAGAAGAAATAATATTATCAGACATACTGTGAAAATTTCCTTGCTCTGTTAAACATCATTTGGGAAATATTTTCTGACTTTAACTGTAGTTATGACACAATGTAGCTTTTTAATGTTTTCAAGATAATTAGCATAATTATTTTGTTATTGCAATGCTAAATGTTGCAGTTTTGTACTTTGACTTTTGACAGTCTGTGAGATTTAAAAACTATGCGTGACAAAACTTTGACATTATAATAATTGTATTGCAGATTTAAGAACCAAATATTCATCCATTTTGATCTGCTTATTCGGGGCCGGGTTGCATACCAAATATTTGACTTAAAATGAAGGTTTATTCATGTTTTTTTCTAATATATGCCTTTAGCTTTATGCCTTTAAAAAATTTTTCGCTTCAATGTAACTAGCTACTTTCATGAAGCAACATGTAGTGTAGCTAATACTTTTTGTTAATATGAATTAATCATTAATAATCATCATTACAACATTAATACAATAATAATTATTAGTTGTCCAAATATTGCAGCCCTAACTTGTGAGCCTTACTGCGTGTAATCTTGAAGTCGGCATGAAATTAAAATTGAAAATGTTTATTTTAATATTGCACATCGTTACTTTTAAAATGAACAATTAATTCCTGCAAGATTATACACTGAATCAGATTGTTTTGGTCATATTTAATCAAAAAAAAATCTCTCCTGCTCTGGAACGGCAGTCCTTCTCTAATGATGTCAGTTTAACGGCTATGGTAAAATATACTAAGCCACGCCCCTCCAACCATGAGTTTGCTGCAAGTGAAAGATGAGTGGAAGATTGCACAAATAAAGCCCCACCCCCTACTTAATATTCTGTTTTAGTTGGAAATACATCACAATGAAATACAATTCTGCAGCAATTTCTGGTTCACATGTATGACTTGTAGAAGTCTTTAAGGGGATTTTTGTGAATTGTAACAGTTCATATCTGAGTGGCTAAATTTAGCATCACTATTTGACATACGAGACTACACGCAGATAGAATTAATAAGGTAAAATTGTACTAGCGAATACTGCACCATAATAGAAAAGTTCATTTCTGACCCTTGTCTATAGGATTATCAATTAAGTCAAAATGACAAATGTGATATGAAATAACTTTTTATTTATAAAAAATAAATAAATAAATAAATAAATAAAAACGTAAAATGAAAGAAAATTTGATTTACAAACTCTTGAGGCATCCAAAGGGTCTTTTTCTTTCTTCTGTAGAACTTTAAAGAATATTTGAGCTAAAATGTTGGTTCTATGTGATTTATTATATGCAAATCAGTGGCTTTCCTGGCATTCTGAGAGGCAAAAACATATTCAAAGGTAAAACAAAATGAAAACCTGTGGATCCGGCTCATACGCCGAGGTGTTAAGCTGCAGTCACACTGCACTTTTCTCCCCATAGACTTCCATTCATAAACACACGAATGCGTCAGACCCGAAACGCAAGCTCGTGCGACAAGTTTTCGCAGTTCGCTGCATTGGAAAGTTCAAGCTTGGCGAACTCTGACCTGCGAAATCGCATCACATGATTGCTTGAGACCAATCGAAGATCAAAACATGACTTCTTTGGACAGAAATTTAAACCATGGACCGGTCGATCACTCTTTTTTTTAATGGCTAATCATCTTGTTTAATACTGCACCTTTTCACTCACCGTACAACAGAATTTCGCACAAACTTTAGTGTGACCACAACATTATAGAAGAAAACGATCCGTCTATGAAAACCAATGATTTTCAGATTATAATCTTTCATGTTCTGGTGCAAAACTGTCACCTACTCTACATCTTGGATGATACTGTACATTTTTGCATGAACTACAATTAAAAATGAAGGCGTTGGGAAGAACATAACCAAATTTTCACAGTGATATGATATCATAAGCCACTTTTCCACTGCGCAGAACGGGATGAATTGGCTCGGTTTGCATTTCCACTGTTTAGTATCAATTAAATGGGAAGGAGCCTCAGCATCATCATAAACATAATAAACAAACTTGCGACACAGACCAACCCATGACATTGAGGCAATAGATGCGACAGATGGAATGGAGATTTTGAGCAGTGGCTGCTGTTGACTATTTAAATATAGCTGGTCTGGTGTCTCGTGTTGCAAATCCAATGGCGCTGACCAATCGGTGATTAGCAGTGTGTATACGTCATGCTTTAGGTTGAATTCCACTCCACTTTTAGCGATGCACTCGCTTACTTCCCCTCCCTTCGTTCATTGGGGGAATCCCTGCCGCCATTTTAAACTGCGTTCCACTTCATCAAGTGAACAAAGAAGGCTTACATGGACATACACTTGATCCCTTGATTTTGACAGGGAGCGATTCAGCTTCACAGGTCCACTCCTGCACATATATTTCCCAGAATGCAATGCAATTGTGACATCACAACAGTGTAGTTCTCAAGTGCTCTAGGGTTTGGGGCAGGGATGCTCAAACCTGTTCCTGGAGATCCTTCCTGCAGAGTTCAGCTCCAACCCTGATCAAACACACCTGAACAGCACTTGATAATTACAGCCAGGTGTGTTTGATATGGGTTGCAACTGAAATCTGTAGAAAGGTAGATCTCCAGGAAATGGGTTGATCACCTCTGGATTAGGGCATTCCATTTAAACCAGGGGTGTCCAAACTCGCTTCTGGAGGGCCGGTGTCCTGCAGGTTTTAGCTCCAACTTGCCTCAATACACCTGCAAGGATGTTTCTAGAAAGCCTAGTAGAGCTGCGGTCACAGTAGAGTTTGAGATTGTGAAATTCTGTTGAACGGCGCTGCAAAAATGGGTCGGGATTAAACAAGATTATTAGACATTTAAATAAGCGAGCGATTGGTCCATTTTTAAATTTCTGTCCAGAGAGGTCATGTTTTGATTCTTAATTGGTCTCATGCAGTGAAGTGATGCAATTTCTCAGGTCAGAGTTCACCAAGCTTGAACTTTGCAACGCAGTAAATTGCGAAACTTGTCGCACGACCTTCCGTTTCTGGTCTTACGCATTCGAGTGCATATGAATGGAAGAAAAGTCCAGTGTGACCGCAGCTTTAGAGCTTGATTAGCTAGGCCAGGTGTGTCTGATTGGGGTTGTAACTAAACTGTACAGGACACCGGCACCTCCAGTACAGAGTTTGGCCACCCCTGATTTAAACCCATTCAGATATTCTGCCAGTAGTGGACACTTGTGTAGTGAAATCAAGACAGAGGGAAGTTAGTGCATAAATTTAACTGAAATGCTCTGTAGGAACCTCACCAGAGGTGGTACTAAAAAAAGTAGAAGGTACTTGGTATGAAAGCAGAGGAAAAGACCCCAAAAGTGAGTCACACCATGGACTAGGAAAGTACCTATAGTATAGAGGAATCTATTATCTGGTTCCCTGAAGAACTTTATAGTGATCTAAAGATCTTCAAAGAGTCATTTTTTTCATAGTGTGGAGATTATTTTCCTAATTTAAAGTGTTATTTTCTACTACAAAATCCTTTTGTGGAATGAAAATGTTTTGTGACATTCATGAACCAATTAAAAAAACATTTTTTAGGGGATTTTTCACCCAAAAATTCTGTTATCATTTGCTCAGCCTTTACTTTTTTACGAACCTGTTTGAATTTATTTATTTTTTCCTGTGGCTCTTCGTATGCTTGTCGAACCACTTTACCAAATTTTTATCTGCCAATCTTAATAGTTTGTGTTGGGTCAATTATGAATTTCCACAACCAGCACAAAGCCACAGGGATCTGAAATAGGCTGGCTTGACTTCCCCCAAGATCCCCTTCCTTCCTTCCTTTCTTTCTATCTCTTTCGAACACAAAAGAAGATATTTCAAAAAAAGCTGAAAACTTGTAACCGCTGACTTTCAAAGTATTTGTTTTTTCCTATTATGAAAGGTTTTCAGCTTTCTTCAAAATATCTTCTTCAGTGTTCAACAGAATAAACATACTCAAAAAGCTTTGGAATCCCTTGAAAGTGAGTACATTTTCATTTTTGGGTGCACTATGCCTTTAAGAGTGTATCCCTGTCAGCCATGTTTCTGTCAGTCGTGCACTATGGAAAGAAGTTTTCATCAATTGAATGTGATTGATGAAACAGGAGCAGGTCATGGAACCAGAGAGGAAAAAAAAGAGAAGGCAATAAAACACAATTTAAGGTGTTTCTGATACAGTTGATAATTCACATTATTATATTTAAGGATATTGGGTAGAAGTAGAAAACACTGAAATTGTTTGACAATGCTGAAAATATGTTGTTTTGATTGATTGGTACAATGCTACATGACTAACATGAATAAGCACTAGACTAGTCTAAAGGTTTACATGATTATAAACATGGTTGGTGTTGACCAAATGAGTCAACAGTCAGAAACTCACAGTATAGATAATGTTGGTTTGGTTGAAATGAACGCAATGGTAATAATAGCGTTGGTCTCTTAGTTCTGTAGCTGAATCGTCTGAATCCAAACTGAATCGTTCATGTCCAAAAGTCTTTAGCTTTCTTTCAGTCACTGGGCAAAACCGTGTTTCCTTTATGTATAAAATCAATAATAATAGCATTTGACTGTGAATGGACATTTTTGGGGCTCAGCGATTACATATAAGAAGGGTCATTTTTGCCTGATTGTTCGTCACAAAAAATAAAGGACTCTTGAGAAGATTCTTGTTTCTTTTTCTGACCGATTCGGAGCCTGCATTTATTAATACAGGCCTTCTTCAGCTTTGACGATTCCACAGGCGTCCATCCGTCTATAGTGGAGCAGCGCAGAACATAAGCTGGAGGAAAACAAGACAATTCTTTTTCAATAAAGTGAGTAGTTATGACAGGAAAATTAAGATTACAAGCTACAAATGATAGACAAAGCTTAAGTCTTTGCAAAATGTTTATTCACAATATAAAGTTATTGTTTATAATTCACTATTTTATGGTCTATCTAGTACTGAAATATTTGAATCAGTTCTTAGAATTGATTGATTGAGTCTGTTCCGCTGAAATGACTCAAAAAACTCCATGATAAATGTGTCTCATCATTCAGCAATGTTCCTGATTTCAGATGCATCTCTTTTTTTGTGATCAAACGGAAATACACACACATACATTGCCACAAATGAAGATTTCAACCGACTGAGATTTGTATTAATACCCCAACGTACCTATGCCTGGTGAAAAAAAAATTACAAGGAAAAGATCAAAGAGATATACATGTATGAAGAGTCCAGATGCAAAAACCTCTAAAAGCCATCTGATGTGTTCGTCTAAAACAAAATTTTGTAGACTCAATAATTTTACTTATATTTATAGTGAAATAAGTGAACATAAACATAGAAGGCTGAGAAAAATGGTAATTTAAGGAGAACATTTCAGATGACATTTAGAGGTTTTTACATCTGAACTCTTCATATATATATATATATATATATATATATATATATATATATATATATATATATATATATATATATATATATATATATATATATATATATATATATATATATATATATATACACATATACATATATACACACACACACATACATATACACACATAGATAGATAGATAGATAGATAGATAGATAGATAGATAGATAGATAGATAGATAGATAGATAGATATAAATAATATATAAATAAGAAATAGTTATATAATATAACTATAATTTTGGGTGTCACGGTGGCGCAGTGGGCAGCACGATTGCATCACAGCATGAAGGTCGCTGGTTCGAGTTTCTGTGTGGAGTTTGCGCAGTTGCTGTTTCTGGGTGGAGTTTGCATGTTCTCCCCGTGTTTGTGTGTACAGTCACCGAGCAGACAGAAGCCCTGCCCATGATGCAAATCCGCGTCAATGGTCAAGTGAATTTGACGCACGAATGAAGCGAATTTGATGCGCGAATGAAGCGAGTAAACTCAAAATGTTCATGCGTCTGTTTGCGTTTTATTTGTGTGTGCCGTGTCTGGTGTGAATTACAGCATCAGTTGCTCCAAAACATTTCTGAAAGCATGTATGTTTATAATATGATTTGTATTTTACAAATACATGCAAACATGCATTGGTGGAGTGTGTGCACGTAACCTACCCAATGCTGCCAGTTTTCTGGAAGTGCGCTACTTATTTATTTATTTTTGTATACAACAAAGTTAATATTAGAAAAAAAGGAGTCGCAAAAGCAAACCAAACCAATCTGATCCTTGTCCATAATGCTGCTTACATTACACTTACGTTATCAAGGCAATGACTGGCGCATTTGTATAACATTCCAAAGAGCTTCGTTTTATCAGCACCAAAGTGAACAATTAATCCGTATCCATGCCAACTAACCCATCACGGAACGGTTGATAGTGGAAAAGCAGCTCAATATGTTAGTTTTAGGACAGCAAGTGAACTACTCACACATAATCCCATCCACTTTTCTCCTGTCCAAGATCTTCTTGCCGTCTGGAACTTTCCCTCTCTTTCCGAATGCGACGGCACCATTCAGATCCTCCTCGCTGAAGAAGTGCTCAAACAGCAGGTGGAAGAGCCTCATGCTGTCCTGCCGGGACTCCTGCAGCATGGAGGCCAGTTTATAATGCGGCAGGTACAGGCCAGATCCTGGAAACAGCTCCTGCTCCCCCAGCCGAGCAGGACTGGACAGTGGCATCTGCGTCCGCTCATGAAACACCAGGATGCGGTCGATCACTGTCTGTAGGTTTTGTAGGGTCACCGTGTCTGCGATAAAAAAACCCGATGAGACATGAGTATCAGTTGTGCCAAAAGAGTCCAATCTGCTGGATTTCTGGCTCACCTATGCCTGTTATAAACTCTTCCAGGTGTTTTCGCTCTTCCAGATACCTGTCGCTGTTGGGACTGAGGTCTGACGGGCAGAACTGCTCTTCTGAACTGTGCGCTGCTGGAATCAGATGGTCTGTAATACATCAAATGTGTTTTAGGAGCTTTTATAGAGAGTAAAGTCTTTCCCTCCAGACCGGCAGAAATAAAAACACACTTCAAACCCACAACAAACATCATCATTGGAAAAGAGCTGATTTCAGTTTATCAAACAACTGGCGAGTGCACAGACAATAAAGCCATGTTGATTAGAGAAAGTTTTATTTTATTTGCCATGATGCAAAGTTTCCTCCAAATTCATTTGCCTCATGCAAATTCATCCATTGTGAAAATAAATACAGAGGAAAATGTTGGGTGAGGGTGAATTTCACAAAACCTGTCAATTGAAAACCCACAATACTTTGCACTGAAACGATTGTTTGCATTGTGACATTAATTGAATGAAAATTAATTGCTTATTTTCATTCCACATTTTCACTTTTCCCCCATATTTCCCATATCAGCAACATGTTTAACTGTATTATAGTAAAGCAATTATTGCAATGCACTGATTTCTACTTAAATAATTACTTATAACAAATAAAAATATACTAAGTTTATATTTGTTTTTATTTTTTAGATTATACAAAATTATTTTTTAAACAATAATAATAATCAATTATTGCTTACATTTATATAGTGTTTTTCTGAACACTCAAAGCACTTTACACACTGGGGGGAATCTCCTCATCCACCACCAGTGTGCAGCATCCACGGCAGCCATATTGTGCCAGACCGCACACCACAAACCAGCCGATTGGTGGAGAGGAGAGAGAAAGGAGTGGTAAAGCCAATTACGTTATGTGGATGGTTATGAGGCCATGATGGACAGAGGCCAGTGGGCAAATTTGGCCAGGATACCGGTGTTAAACCCCCACTCTTTTTCGAAGGACATCCTGGAATTTTTAACAACCACAGAGAGTCAGGACCTTGGTTTAACGTCTCATCCAAAAGACGGCACTCACTGAAAAGTATAAAAGCAGGTTGAACACCCCCTGCTGGCCTTACTAACACCACTTCTGGCAGCAACTTAGCTTTCCCATGTGGTCTCCCATCCAGGTACTGAACGCAGCCCTGCTTCATTTCAGTGGGTGACCATGTGTGAGTTGAAGAGAGCTAGCTGCTGGCATGCATATATAGTTTTTATTACTTTTATTTTAAAACTATTTATTTATTTAAGTAAATTAAAACAAGAAATCAATTTTTTAATTGATTAAATGATTTTTAAATTGTTTTATTTTTAAAATTAATAATATTCAGGTAACATTTTAAGTAAAAAAATAGCTTTTTAGTTTTCCCTTTATTACTTAATAACTCTGGAATGTGCTTTATTATGAAAATAATTTCACAATGCAAAAGAAATAAGTAAATAATTAAATCCCTGTGATACTTTATCCAAAATTAAATCTTTTTCAAAAAGTCAACTCATTTGTATGATAATGTGCATATATGAGCATGTTATTGACAGGTTTCATGAGATTTACCTATTAAAATAATTATAAAATATAAAGCAGCAAAATATCTAGAACAAGTTCTTGCACAAAACAAAACTAACCATGGAGGGCTTTCAAAATCACAGCGTAATCCATCTTCTCATTTGAACCTGCAAACAGAATAAAATTAAAGTTTGTCCAGAAAAAATAAATAAAGAATAATATGATCTTTTAAGCACCGTCATGCATTCTTATAATAAAACATACGATCACATGACACTTTCACAACATCAAATCCACTGACACCCATTTTTCCCCTCAGTAAAGAGAGAAAGTGTCAAGAAAACTCACCTGTTATTTTGCTTTACGTGGAGTTAAAGAAATCATCCATTTCCATCTTGACTGAAATGTCAAAAATGCACCGAGTCTCTTGGAAAAACAGCTTAAAGTCTTACTGCAGACTGGAAGAGGACGTGATCTCATCAACTAGTTTAACTGATACTAGCCCACAAGCTTGGTTTCTGTGTTTCAACAGAATACTACCAAAGATGAAAGCAGTTAGGATAAAATTATTAATGACATCTCACCCTGTAACGAGTTCCTCAGACATAGGTTTAATTTGAATTGTACTGAATGTATTTGTGGAGCAGACACAGAGTCTTTGGAACATTTGTTTTATTTATGAAGAATTCCTCAAAAAATTCTGGGATGACATCTATACTTGGTTAAGTTTGAAGTACAGTTGAAGTCAGAATTATTTTATTTTTTTCCTCAATTTCTGTTTAATGGAGAGAAGATTTTATTTCAACACATAATAGTTTTAATAACTCATTTCTAATAAGTGATTTATTTTATCTTTGCCATGATGACAGTAAATAATATTTGGCTAGATATTTTGAGACACTTCTATACAGCTTAATGTCACATTTAAAGGCTTAAGTAGGTTAATTAGGTTAACTAGGCAGGTTAGGATAATTAGGCAAGTTATTGTATAAAAATGGTCTGTTCTGTAGACAGTCGAAAAAATTTGCTTAAAAGGGGCTAATAATTTTTGTTTCAATATTTTGTATTCAATATGTATTTGTATTCAATATCCCATCTCCCATCCCTTCCTATTTTCTGAGACCTTCAAGTACGCAAAGATGAATCAAGAAACAGATAAATAAATAATAAGCCAACTGAGAAAATAATAAATAAATAATTGATTAATAAACAAATAAAAAGATATAATAAATATATGGGTAAATATAGAAGAAGAAAACGTAAAGTAAATAGTAAAAGTCTCTCTTTCTCCCTTTTGAAATTCTAGTCAGCAGGTCCTGAAATAGGGGCTAATAATCTTGACCTTTAAATGGTTTTTAAAAAATTTAAAACTGCTTTTATTCTAGCCTAAATAAAACAAAAACAAGACTAGACAACAAGACAAAAAAAAATATTATCAGACATACTGTGAAAATGTCCTTGCTCTGTTAAACATCATTTGGGAAATATAAAAAAAAAAAGAAAGAAAAATCTGGTTGAAAATATTGTGATGTTGGGTAACTACTTTATTCATAAATGCAGATTCTTTAAAAAACTTTTTCAAAAAGATTTAATGGTTTTCTTCAAACCACTAAAGGTTTTGCATCATAAAAAGGCCCTCATTATGTAATTGGTTACAGATTTTTTTTGAAGGTTGAGCACTTTGAATTGTATTGTAATTTTAGTATAGTAATGTATTTTTTGGTACTTTGTATTAATCTTAATTGAATTATTTATTGATTTTTCTATATTTTTTGCTGCTATTTGAGCTTTTTGGAATTGTACTAAGATGTGTCGCACTATTGTTACTTGTTATTTTGTATGTTCTTTCAAGCATTAATAATAATTTTAAAAAAAGTTTCCACAGAATATACTTATAATGAAGCACCAGTCTACAATTAAAACCCATTAACTCAATAGACGTTGATACATTTTCTTCTTCTTCTCTGACATCAAGCCCTGAACTAAAAAAATAAATAAATATAAAGTAAATGTCAATAAACTTAATTTAATTGAAAAAGTTATCCATATTTTTAAGCAAGGATTTTTTTAGCAATAATATTAATGATTAATAATAATGCTAGACTTTTTATAGTGTTAGTCTGATATTTTCTGGTATATAACATTTTAGAAATAGCCATGGTTTTATTACTGAATTGATTTTTACTAAAGAAAAAAAAACATTATAGTATATATTTTAATATAGTGCTATTGTAGTTTTATTAAATAGTTTGAATTACATTCATTTTCTTTTAATTCTTTCTTTAAATTCAATTAATGTTTTGTCATTTTATTGTCTATTTGGTCTTGTAATTTAGTACATTAAGTTAAACAAAATTTACGATAAATTTAAAACAATTTAGACACAAATATTGACCAAATTATACTTCTATTTTTTTATATAACAATCTAACTTTTTTGCTGAGAGTATTTTTGCGCTGTTATTTGTTTTAGGATTGTCATTGAACAATAAATAAACATACAAATATCCACCTCTGAATGAGTGTTTAACTGAAATGTTCATTCAAATGATTTGTTCAAACGGCAGATTCATTCAGAAATGAAGCATGACTGTCTTTATGAGTGGATCATCGAATCGTCGGCTCAAATGATTTGTTCAAAAGGCAGATTCATTCAGAAATTAAGCATAACTGTCTTTATGAGTAAATCACTAAATCATCGGCTCAAATAATTTGTTTAAATGGATGATTCATTTAGAATTTAACCATGACTGTCTTTGAGTGGATCACGGAATCATCAGCTCAAATGATTTGTCCAAACGCCTGATTCATTCTGAAATGAAGCATGACTGTCTTTATGAGTGGCTGGATAACTGGATCGTCGGCTCAAATGATTTGTTCAATTGGTTGATTCATTCTTTGAGTGGATCACCGAATCATAGGCTCAAATGATTTGTCCAAACGTCAGAAGCATTCAGAAATTAAGCATGACTGTCTTTATGAGTGGATCACTGAATCCTTGGCTCAAATGATTTGTTCAAATGGCAGATTCATTTAGAAATGAAGCATGACTGTCTTTATGAGTTGATTACCGAATCGTCGGCTCAAATGATTTGTTCAAAAGGCAAATTCATTCAGAAATTAAGCATAACTGTCTTTATGAGTGAATCACTAAATCATCAGCTCAAATAATTTGTTTAAATGGATGATTCATTTAGAATTTAACCATGACTGTCTTTGAGTGGATCACAGAATCATCAGCTCAAATGATTTGTCCAAACGCCTGATTCATTCTGAAATGAAGCATGTGACCATCTTTATGAGTGGATCACTGAATCATCGGCTCAAATGATTTGTTCAAACAATTGATTCATTCAGAAATGAAGCATGACTGTCTTTATGAGTGGCTGGATCACTGGATTGTCGGCTCAAATGATTTGTTCAAACGGTTGATTCGTTCTTTGAGTGGATCACTGAATCATAGGCTCAAATGATTTGTCCAAACGCCTGATTCATTCTGAAATGAAGCATGTGACCATCTTTATGAGTGGATCACTGAATCATCGGCTCAAATGATTTGTTCAAACAATTGATTCATTCAGAAATGAAGCATGACTGTCTTTATGAGTGGCTGGATCACTGGATTGTCGGCTCAAATGATTTGTTCAAACGGTTGATTCGTTCTTTGAGTGGATCACTGAATCATAGGCTCAAATGATTTGTTCAAACAACTGATTCATTCAGAAATGAAGCATGTGGCTGTCTTTTTGAGTGGATCACTGAATCACAGGATCAAATGATTTGTTCAAATACAGATTCGTTCATAAACTAAACACGTCAATGTTGATTTAAAAACATTTTTTTCCTAAAACAGAAAATAGCACTTTTGTGTCTAAAACATATCACTAAAACAATTATTAAAATACTGTCAAACATCACACATCCTCAAAATTAACTCCCATGTCTTTTATAAGTAACAAATGGTTTCAGTAAGTTTTCTAATTACATTTTAGCCAATTATACCAACCCAGACCTGTGTTAGTTACAATTTCTGTACATCCACTTATGGCTGATGAAAATTATTCCCAATACGAGCTTCTATTTTACACATTTAAACAAGCTGCATGCAAGAAAAATAAAGTTGTAAAAAAAGCAAAGCAAAAATCTAAAAGCAGTGACATGAATTATGAATGAAAGCTGGATTTTCCTTAATGACATCATTCTCAGATTATGTAAAGAAAAGTCAAATGTACACATTTAGCCCAAATCATTGCTTAAATTTTGCATTTTTCTTTTTGTTCTGGGGAGGTTTGATTGGCTGATTTTTTAATTCCGCTTGATCTGAAGTTGCTGCAGACTTTTATTTTATTAAAGGCAGTGGTGTACACGGTGCATTTGTTTTACTGTTGTATGAGCTTATACAGGTTTTGTTTTAGTGTGAAAATAGTTCATGCTCGTATGGTTAAACCTGCAAAGTGAACATACTGTACACCAAAAGAAATTATTTATTTATTTATTAGATGATTATGGCTTATGACTATTTGCAGTGGTCCAATTAAGTCAATACTTCAGTTAAATATGTATACCTAGAGTTTACATTTATTATTTTTTTGCTTCTCTCACACAAACTAATGGTTGGAGGGGAAAGGCTAAACATATTTCGCTCAACGTTATCAAACAGATTCAATGGATTAACTTGCATAAATCAATTGTTCACTTTAAAATTAACAATGTGTGCTAGTAAATGAATCATTGTACATTTAGATTTCATGTGGACTTTAAGCAGCACTCCAGTCTGACTCCCGTTCACTGTACAGTGTTGAGTTTCACATCAATCTCATTTATGGCTTTGACTGAGACGCCATCATAAATGTAATTAAGAAGATCGATATGATCCAGCAACAGCTGCACCCACAAACTCAGAAACAAGCATACAATATATTTCTATATATTCTATAATACTAAATTTCTATTATAAAGTACAGATGATTGATAATTGTGTTTTGGCTCTGTAAGATGATTTGATTTGCACCCACTGTGTGATTGCTGTTAGGAGACAAGAGTGACTTACGCAGAACCATTCCGTTTGCATTTAGCAATGTTCAGAGCACACGAAAAATAGACTACAGCTTCTGCATTTTCAATACTGCTGATTTATTGAGCAATATCAGACTTGCGTTTTATTATTGTTTCAGCTCCTTCCTGTTCAGTATGAGATTAAAGAGATTTTGTTCATTTTAAGCACACACAGGCTCAACAGACACTCAGAATACGCAACACAATCTCACAGCAATTCGTAACTTTTTGATTTAGTGGCTAATTTGTATGAATTTGTATGATCTCATTCATACGGTTGGGGTTTGGTGCCATCTCCTTGGTAAAATCGTACATTTTCGTCTGACTGAACTCAAACCAATTCTGGAATACAATATTCAAATACTATGTTATTGCTTTAGCACAAGCAAAATATTAAATAAACCAATAAATAAAATGTTTAAGTTAAAGTACATTTGGTATAAATATGTTACAAAATATGATGTTTTTAGGGACTTGTCCTGAATTAATATCATTACTTGTATAAAGACTACATTAACCTTAAAACACAGCCAAAGGCATGTTGATGTAATCTCATTTCTGTTTTTTTAAACTATTCATTTTAAAACTATTAAAAACTTTTTTTATTAATTGATATTATATTGGTAATAAAAAACTGCCTTTACAACTGATTGAAATAAAACAAATCTGTGGAGGTACTAAAATGACAAAAAAAATTAGAAAATTTTTTTTAAAAAATAATACAACATTATTAATTCTTTAAACTAATAGGAAAATGCTTCTGATATATATATATATACATATATATATATATATAATATATATATAATATATATATATATATATATATATATATATATATATATATATATATATATATATATATATACATATATATATATATATATATATATATATATATATATATATATATATATATATATATATATATATATATATATATATATATATATATATATATATATATATATATAAATAAGATGGTTATCATATTTTTATAATATGCTTTGAATGACTCTTACATTCATTTTTGACATTTTTGATCTACAATCCTTTTCGTACGGAGACCCGGAAGGGACGTGATGGTGGGGAAAAAAAAGGTGCAAGAAGAAAAACTGGGTGGGAGAAAAAACAAAAAAAAAAAGTTCTCTTTTTATTCTCTTGCAAAACTGTTTTTCCACAAACACTGCCTGTTCACTTCATACATTCCTGTATTTTACCATTCTACTCCAGTATCATCCTATCATCAAGTATTTTCCCATATTTCTGATATATACTATTAATCTTAATGCACACTGAAATTAATATAAAAATGTCTGCATTCACTTTCCATTAAAGCTGTGTGTCGATCATCGCCCTTCATATGCAATCTCTGAACAGAGGTGTCACTTTAAGAATGCACAGATCTCTAATGAAAGCATTCATTATTTTAGTAACTGTTTGTGCTCATTTAAGACAAAATTAGTTGTGTTTAAAATAAAGTATGCAGGACAGACATGTTAACATATTATTAGGTGTATTTGTCGGTTTAAACACACACCCGAATCCCAAAGTGTCCTGCACTTTCGCTCCTCTTTAAATGGCGTGTACAGAAGCTGATCTGGGATCAGTTTTTCATGCCTCCGTCATTCAGCGCTTGCATGCATTAGCTGATTCAGAGGTTGCATATGAAGGGCGATGATCGACACAGCTTTAAATGGAAAGAAAGTGAATGCAGACATTTTTATATTAATTTCAGCATGCTTTCAAGATTAAAACTATATCAGAAATATGGGAAAATGCTTATTGATAGGATGATAGTGGAACAGAAATGGTAAAATACAGGAAAATCCCAGCAAAAAACTGGAGGGTTGACATGTATGAAGTGAACAGGAAGTGTTTGTGGAAAAAACTGTTTTGCGAGGGGATGCAAAACATCTGAGAGGAAATGCAAAAACTTTTAAAAAACGTGTTTTCATATCACTCTTTTCTTCCACCTATTTTTTCCCCCAAATCACGTCCCTTCCGAGTCTACGTATTTTCATGAGCATTTATTAAAAATGTATTTCAAATGAGATAAAAATGCTATCATAGAAAAAGTGTGTTCAGGTAATTATGCTTTTCAACATTTTTAATGAACAATTGTTCTGAATAAATAATTGAAGAGAAAGTAGGTTACTAATAAAATGACCAGCTTTTTCAGAGTGACCAACAACAACAACAACAAAATGTTGTAGTCATGATTGTAGTCATCTTTTGTTTATGATACTGCATTATCTAATGCAATGCCAATGACATTCAGACATTTTACAGTTAAACACATACACTTAAAGGGGCAGTATGTAAGAATTTTCAGCTATTAATTGCCAATCTCTAAACAGCTTGTAACAAAACTTAACCCTTTCCATGACATCGTAGGCTGCCTCTGAACGCCTACAAATTGATTTTTTTTTTTTTGACATTTTTATGTGAAGGATTTAAATATGATTTTTATGCAAATGTCACATTTACTCATGCTTATCTGATCTATTCTATTCCAAATTCTTATAATGTTGAAGGTAATTCAGAATGAGCAATCCTATAAATGTAATGTAATGTAATGTAATGTAATGTAAAGAAAGGTCTAATTCAAATATCTAGCCAACTGCCAGATCTACATAGTCTATAGCAGCAGTGCCCAAACTCGATCATGGGGGGCCGGTGTCCTAAAGATTTTAGCTCCAACTTACTTCAACATGCACTTACCTGGAAGTAATGTAATGTGTATTTATATAGCGCATTTATGGTGTATGGCTATACACCCAAAGCGCTTCACAACCATGAGGGGGTTCTCTCCACATCACCAGTGTGCAGCATCACCTTGGATGATGTGATGGCAACCACAGGACAAAAGCGCCAGTGCACTCACCACACAACAGCAGATGGAGTGGAGAGACAGTGATAGAGCCAATTCAGTGGATGGGAATGATTGGAAGGTCATGATCGGTAAAGGCCGATAGACGGAAGTTGGCCAGGACACCAGGGATCCACCCCTACTCTTTATGAGAAGTTCCATGAAGTCAGGACCTCGGTTTAACATCTCATCCAAAAGACAGCGCTTACTGACAGTATAGTGCCCCCTTCACTACACTGGGGCATTAGGACTCACATAGACTGCAGGTTGAGCGCCCCCTGTTGGCCTCACTAACACCACTTCGAACCGCAACCTAGTTTTCCCATGTGGACTCCCATCCAGGTATTGACCAAGCTCAGCCCTGTCTTGGGCTGCAGGAAGTTTTATTATCTATAAGTATCTAGAGCTAAACTCTGCAGGACACCAACCCTCCAGGACTGACTTTGGACAGCCCTGGTCTATAGTCTTAAAATAATTGCCAATAAGACTATTTTAACATCGTTTTAATAACTGCTGTCTTTCAACATGATGTTGGTCAATTGCAGATCTTTTGCAAACATTCGTGTCCCCGTGATCCTCTGTTGAACTGTTGTTTTCTTTCCACCATTGATATTCACATTTAGTTTCTTGCATGTTAAGGTTAGTGCACACAGGGATGATTATTACGTGTAATGATAAACTTCCGGCGAAATTTCAAATGTGACTATTTTTATTTTCATAAGGTTTCTTTTACATCATTGATGTTGTAATGTCATTACAATACATTCAGTAAATAGACTTAAGCATTAATTTAGTTGTTCAATCGTAAAACGAGATGAAAAGACTGTGTAACCACTAATGCAGTCAAGATCAGCAGGTTAGCACAGAAATTCTTTTGGTATGTGCTGTGTTAAAAGTTGGCCGACCAATGAGATTGGTGCTTTTGATCCCATGCCTTGAGTTGCTGAATATACAGTAAAACAGCACTTGGTGGTGCTCAAGCACAAAACAGTCTAGCAGAGCACTCAGGAACTGCAGACCAAATGGGATTCAATGGAGAGTTTCATTTCACTTAATTTTCTTTTATGTCTTTTCTTTTTATAATTCCCACTATTTTGGTGTTTGTGCTGTAGTGGAGAAGGTTAAACTGAAGTGGAAAAGCTTACATGTTAAATACAAAAGGATTATGATTCAGGGTGAAAAGTTGCGCAGCACCACCTTGTGTATTGGGGTATTTCTATTTTTCATTAAGCGCCATCTAACATCAGCAGTGATTTGAGCATTCACTTGGCTCATCTGCAATGAAAACCAGAAGGGTATGAATACCGAAAAATGTCTAGAAAAAAATTGGCAATAGATGCAAGTGAAAAATGTCCCAGTGTGCACAAGATTTTGTGTGTGAACAAATGTGAGCACAAACAATAATTCTGAATTCACACCAAATGCGGATGAAGCATCAATCACGAGTGATTTACATGATTGACATTCCGCAGCACGAATGACGCGATTTACGTATATGAAGAGGCAGAGTTAAGCGTTGTGCGTTTGACGTGCTTAAAGTAAGAATCGCTCGTGTTCGAAAATCTGAACTTCAGCTGAGATTCGCGTCGTGTTAACCAATCAGGAGTTTTCTCTTGTATGGGCGTAATTATGACTTTATGCCTGTTGTTGAAGTCCCTAGGGAAAATACTCTTGCTGACACCAGACAACAGCTCATCAAACTGGGCTCGGCTTGGTAAGAAGCACCACTGAAAGCCTCCATCATCCAGGTATAGTTTCTGGAGGAGTTGATGAACTCACAGAGCTGGGTGCACCACTGAAAGGATCTAGTGGACTCAGACATGGCGCCGAAGAAATATACGCTGTTTTTCAGAATTCCTATAGCACATAAAGTGCAGCTATTCTCTCAATAAAATCCATGCAAGCCATTTAGCAACAAAGCTAGAGTCACCGGGCAGACAGAAGCGTGAATCTGCTTCTACTGTGAAGTGAATTTGACGTGCGAATGAAGCGAGTAAACTCAAAATGTTCATATGTCTATTCGCACATGCCGCATCTGGTGTGAACACAGCATAAGAGACAAACTGCAATTCATTGTTTGTCCACTGTTGTCACTAATAACAAGTCTTTTTAAGATTTCTTTTTGCCATTTTGTAAGTGAAGTTGGAGAGAGAGACTGGGACGGGATTGGATAAGGTCCGTGAGTTGGGACTCAGGACGCTCACAGCTTAGTTGCGCTATATGTTGCTATCAGCAGTGACAAGTCTTTCTAAGCTTACATACAGCCCCTTTAACCAACAACATTCCCAACAACAAACTCAGTTACGTTTCTTGCACAGAAGGCTCTTTACCTGTGTTGTCTGCTCTCGCTTCTGTACCAAGTGCCTGTGCTGCTAGAAGATCCATTTCTGGGTTTGCGCCAATCGAAGCCTCTCCGTAAGACAAAGACGGTCTGGGATATTCATCTCTGTGCAGGACACCCATAGCATCAATCCGACCAGGATGAGGTAAAGTGGGCAAACTCTGACTGCACGCTGGATTAGAGTTTATGTGCACTTTATTTTGTGTAACATGGAAAGGTGCGCGCAGGGGCTTGATCATGGAAGTAGGAGAACTGTCCAATGGAGATGAAGACACCCCCATTGAGTCTCCATCTATGGAAGAAGGTTTCTGGGACATCAAAGGTGTGCTCTGGAGGTTCGGTTTGGGCAACTCGGTAGAGCGGTTTATCTCCGAACTGCTGGGAATCTGTGGATTGGCCAAACTGTAGTAGTCTTCGCCTCTTTCTTGTTTGATTTTCTTCAAGGAGGGGTCGATACTATCCTCATGTCCCGGCCCTTTTCCGTGTCTTTTTCTTTGCGAGACATTTGGCGTGTGATTGAACTCAGAATCACCGTCTTCATCGGTTGCCGATGATTCGCAGACTATGTCGTACAAGTTGTTGTTATACTCCTCGCCATTATCGTCCATTTCCGAAGGTTCACTGCAGTTGGAAATATCGCAAGAGTCGTGGATCTGATTGGAATCGCCCTTGTTTTTTTTCCCGAGGAATCGATCTGCTGAGGAGTTTTGCATGACGGCGGCGGCCCTGAATCATAGTGTCCGTGTTGATGGTCCGGCTTTCCTGGAAACACATGCGCTCCTTGTTTCCAGTTTTGCAGGTGGTGTTGAGGGGCCAGTGGTAGGCATGACCGGCGCTGCAGCCCCACAGGGCCGTAAGGGTCCCGTGAGAGCCCTCGTTCAGCATGTGTTTGAGGTTGGGAATCAAAGTGCAGATCGTCCCGTGGCTGTGGGCCCATTTCACCAGTTTAGCGAGGTTGTCAGAGGAAGTGTGCAAGCAGTCCTCCATGTTGAGCCTCCTCCCCTGGGATGATAAAATAAATAGATTTTTCAATTCAAATGGTTTTGCATATCAAGCCAACAAGAATTAGAAGTTGCATCCCATTTGACTTCCAAAAACATAATAAAATTATTAAGATGTTTATAATATGAGCTGATATGTTAATATGATTATTTTTAAAATTTGCTTTTATACAAGTGATAAATTCCCTAATATTTTTTCAGTTTATGTTCTAAAATAGGTGAATTTACATTTCATAGTGACTTTAAAGAAACGAGTGACATCAAATACTAAGATGTTCTAAAATTTCCAATTAAGTATTTCACCTCAATCTTAAGCAAAAAACAATCTTACACAAAAAGGGTCAAGTTTCTGAGAAGTCAATGAAAATTTCTTTAATATAATAAATGATAATAAGCTTCAATAATTACACTTCATAAAAGGGGTTAAAGGTATTGGTTCACCCAAAGTTTTTATTTTTGCCATCAATTACTCAACCTCACACCATTCAACCTTCATTTTACTACATTGTAAAACCAAACAGTCAACTTTATCAAATGAAATGTGTGTAGTTAACCCAAAATGTACTGAAAGTTAATTCTACTAATTTGAAAGGGTTTTGAACTCAGTGTTGAAGTAATGAGGTATTAAATACCTCATTACTTCAACTTAAATGTAGTAAGTTCACAGTACTCATTTAGATTAGTTTAACTCAAATGGTTAGGTGCAATCGGTTTCCTCAAACGGTTTGAGTTGCATTAAATTATTGAGTTTTACAGTACTCAGTTGGTTTGAGTTCTCTTCATTTATTGGGTTTTACTGTGCTCAAACTGCTTCGTTTACTCAAACGGATTAAGTTCACTGTGCTCATTAGGATTAGTTTTTTAGCTTAAATGGTTTGCTGCAATCGGTTTCTTTAAATAGTTTGAGTTACCCTAACTTTTTGGGTTTTACAGTGTAAAACTTATATGCTTTATGTACATCAGTTCGCCGGTGTTTAAAATTAAAATAGATAAATCTGTAATTTTACCTGGTATGATATGTGGGAAATACACCAATCTACCACTAGTTTACAAGTTTGGAGGGAATTTTCCTGGAAATTCCTTATGCGCTTCTTTATAACACCCAAGATTAAAAGCAAACAGACCTCCAGACAAAAAAATGTTCTGGGGACAGAGTGAGCATGCAGGCAGAAGCAAATCATACCCATATCTTCTGAAGCTGTAGGAAAATTCACCTGTTTTGGGATGATGTGCGTAATGTTATTTCTGAGGTATTTGGATATAAAGTTCCAAGGACTGCATTATTTTTTTGTTTATGGGAATATTAAGGACATTGCCCACAGAGGTGACCAAAATTCATGTAAGATTCTTCTTGTGGCATGCAAAAAGACTATAACAAGGAACTGGCTTAAAGACTCAATGTTTGAAACGTAAGCAGTGGTTTGAGATAAATCATGTAATAATAGAACAACTGACATTTATGTTGAGGATTGTGAAATGGTTGATATTAAGGGAATATAAAGACATCCTCATTTAAGTGAATGGTAATTGTAAGAGGTATAGCAATCTAAAGCGTTTGGCTTTTTTCTCTTTTTTTACATACAAGTTTATATAGTGTATATATAGGTAATTATGTATGTGCATATTGATATACAATTGAAGTCAGAATTATTAGCCCCCTGTTTATTTTTTCCCCCAATTTCTGTTTAACCAAGATTTTTAACACATTTCTAGACATAACAGTTTTAATAACTCATTTCTAATAACTGATTTATTTTATCTTTGCCATGATGACAGTAAATAATATTTTTCAAGACACTTCTATACACCTCAAAGTAACATTTAAAGGCTTAGCTAGAGTAATTAGGTTAACTAGGCAGGTTAGGGTAATTACGCAAGTTGTCGTATAATGATGGTTTGTTCTGTAGACTATCTAAAAAATATATAGCTTAAAGGGGCTAATAATTTAGACCTTAAAATGGTTTTTAAAAAATTTAAAACTGCTTTTATTCTAGCCAAAATAAAACAAATAAGACTTTCTCCAAAAGAAAAAATGTCATCAGACATACTATGAAAATGTCCTTGCTCTGTTAAACATAATTTGAGAAATACTTAAAAAAAGAATAGGGGGCGAATAATTCTGACTTCAACTGTTTGTTAGCATGTATTTTTCTGTAAAATTATTGTTCTGTATTGTAAACAATTAACTAAATAAAAAGTTATTAAAAAATAATTTTAGCATGTCTTTTGTAAATCAACTTAAAAAGCTATCATAGCTAAAATATACTAATAATATATTCAAAAATTAATATATACTCAAAATATTTTCTGACAAATCAATGGATACATTATGGAAAACATAATTTGACAATATTTCTTTCTGAAATGTTATTAATCACACCTTTATAGAATGAAGCAAATATGAACACTTCACTCAAACCCATACCTAATAAATCTAGTAAATCCTTAGAGAAACTGAGAATTTCAAGTGGTCCTAATTGTTATCCTATATTGCTTCTATAGACACAACCAAAGACTTTAATGAATAGTTTTAAATGTCTGCTACATTATATTTAATTGCACAAATTTTAATACTTCATGGGATTGTAGTTTTTTCAAATGAAAAGCAGATTATTAAACATACTTCAAAGTTTGTAATGTGATTCTTCTGGCAGCTTAATATTTTGCTGGGCAGCTGAAAAAGTGGACAGACGTAAAATAAATATATAGATTATAATATCAGTCATTCTGATCCTTACAATAACATACTATACCACTGTGACATATAATAGTATATTAATAATGCTAGTGAGCGATTACTATATTCATTTACTAAAATACTAAAAGGCCCTCGCGACAATAGTCTGGTATCAAAAAAGCACGTTAAAAAAACATTACTTTTATTAGTGGAATAACCTGAAGACACACCCCTATTAGCAACAACTACACTTCATCCCCACCCACTGCCATTGTTTACAACATTATCACTGTTCTGTGTTCAGTGTTATAACATATAACGACAAAACTTTACGTCTATGTGTATTTTTAAAAACAACAACACGGGCGATTTGCATAAACAGACCACAGTTTTGCTTATCGTGGTCAAATGAATGATACATGCGTTCAAAAACACGCGAACTGTCCAGAAATGTTGACAGCTGACTGGGTTTTGACACGGAGCTCGTGAGTCTGATCATCTGCATAAACACAAAGAGCCCGGAAAAAAGCATCATGTAACGTACCTTCATTCGGGAGATTCAGCTCCAATGTCCGCTCACGTCTGCTGCTCGCCGCCTTTTTGTTCGACACAAATCATCATTTGTTACTGGAAAACGGTCATTACTCCGCGGTTCTTCAACATTTGACAGTATTTTATAGAAAAGCCATCAATTTAGCTTTTAATGGACGTGAAGCGGGTGCTTCCGCTACCACCGGAAGTACGTGTCCGAGATATATGATATGGCAGTGTTCATGCATGATTTTGTAATTATTAATTTATTACGAGGCCGTTTAAAATATTCCCGTCGTAGTATACTTTTAAAAATAATAACATGTTAAATTTGATGCGAAAAAGACGTATATGAATGTTAAATTTACGTGTAGAAAATAGCAAATTTGCAACACGTGTTTAAAGTGATAAAATTTTCAGTTTTATATTCATTTTAAAGATATTTTAATGAACAAATAAAACAGCATACATCATTTGATAACGTTTGGGTTAGGAAAAAGTCAAGCAAAATACATTTATTTTTCCACTGTATAATTGCTATAAATCATACAATTTCAGATGGTTAAAGTATTGTTCTTCAGACTACTATTAGTTTAAGGTGAATAGAATATCAGTATCATAATATAATAAGAATAATATGAGTAGCCTACAATTACAAGCAAGCCTAACGTCATGATCACTCTTAAACTTGATTCCTGGAGGGCCACAGCTCTGCAGTTTTGCTCCAACCCTAATCAAACACAGCTGATGCCACTAATCAAGGTGTTCAAGACTCTTTTGAACACCTTGATTATTTGGATCAGCTGTGTTTGATTAGGGTTGGAGCAAAACTGTGCAGAGCTGTGGCTCTCCAGGAATCAAGTTTGAGACCAATGCTAACGTTATTATGGCATGTTGGTGGAAATTATTTTAACTGCTTTTTAATTCTTTTAGTAGTATTAAAAGCAGAATACAAAACTTGAGATTGGTTTTTTAAACAGAATCATAAAATATTTTTGATGCAAATTAAACTTTAGTCTTAAACAGGGGTGGCCTAAACAGGGGTCCTGGAGGGATGGTGTCCTAGGGAGTTTAGCTCCAACTTGCTTCGACACACCTGGCAGGAAGTTTCTAGTACACAGGTGTCAAACTCAATTCCTGGAGGGCACGCAGCGCTGCACAGTTTAGCTACAATCCTAATCAAACACAGCTGATCCAACAAGGTGTTTAAAGCAGAGGTCACACTAGAGTTTGAGCTTGCAAAATTCTGTAGTACTGCGCTGCGGAAAAGGGGTGGGATTTAAACTAGATGATTAGACGAAAGCTGCGGTCACACTTGACTTTTCTTCCCACAGACTTCCATCATACGCACGCGAATGCGTCAGACCGGAAACGCGGGGTCATGCGTCAAGTTTCGCATGTTTGCTGCAGTGCAAAGTTCAAGCTTGGTGAACTCTGACCTGCGAAATCGCATCACTTGACTGCGTGAGACCAATCGAGGATCAAAACAGGACCTCTCTGGACAGAAATTTAAAACATGGAGCAATCGCTGGCTTTTTAAAATGTCTAATCATCTTGTTTAATCCCGCCCCTTTTCGCAGCACCGCACGACAGAATTACGCACACACAAAGCCCAGTGTGACCGTAGCTTTAAGCTGCGGGTCACACTTGACTTTTCCTCCCATAGACTTCCATTCAAACGCACGCGAATGCGTCAGACCGGAAACGCAGGGTCATGCGTCAAGTTTCGCATGTTGCTGCGGTGCAAAGTTCAAGCTTGGTGAACTCTGACCTGCGAAATCGCATCACTTGACTGCGTGAGATCAATCGAGGATCAAAACAAGACCTCTCTGGACAGAAATTAAAAACATTGAGCAATCGCTCACTTTAATAATGTCTTATCATCTTGTTTAATCCCGCCCCCTTTCGCAGCGCCGCACGACAGATTTTCGCACACACAAAGCCCGGTGTGACCGTAGCTTCAAAAAAAACAAAAAAAAAAAACAAGTGATTAAAGCTGCACTCACACTGCACTTTTCTCCCCATAGACTTCCATTGATATGCACACGAACGCGTCAGACCGGAAATGCAAGGTTGTGCTGCAAGTTTTCACAGTTCGCTGCGTTGGAAAGTTCAAGCTTGGTGAATCCTGACCTGCAAAATCGCATAACATGATTGCGTGAGACCAATCGAAGATCAAATCATGACCTCTCTGGACAGAAATTTAAAACATGGACTGATCACTTGCTTTTTAAAAATGTCTAATCCTCTTGTTTAATCCAGTCATGTTTCCCAGCGCCGTACAAAAGAATTTCGCATGCATACAATTTCTATCCAGAAAGGTCATGATTTGATCTTTGATTGGTCTCACGCAATCATGTGATGCGATTTCACAGGTCAGAGTTCACCAAGCTTGAACCTTCCAGAGTAGCAAACTGCGAAACTTGTCGCACGAGCTTGCTTCCGGTCGGACACATTCCCGTGTGTATAAATGGAAGTCTAAAGGGAGAAAAGTCCAGTGTGACCGCAGCTAAATACTACTTGAACCCCTTGATTATTAAGCGCTTGATTAGCTGGTTCAGGTGTGTTTGATTAGGGTTGGAGCTAAAGTTTACAGGAAACCAGCCCTCCGAAACCGTGTTTGGACACCCCTGGTCTAAGAAGTTCTGCAAAAGAAAATGACAAACAGATTCTGAAAGTTTGGCTTAGATGAACTCTTAGATTAGTTTGGTTAAATGGTTAATCATGAGTTTAGCTCCGAGGATATCATTCGGTGCTCTGTTCACTAATTCAACATATTTTAAAGCATTTAATAGTGGAATACGTGCAGGAAATTCTATCACAGATGCAGGTTCAGTGAGTTAGGGAGGCAAAACAAAAACTTTGGCTCTGCCCACTCCTATGAAGCACCATGAATCATAATTACTTGTATATATCGCTTTGCTTTTTTCCTCATTGCGGTTCGGTTAATATTGCATTAACAAAGTCTTCTTTAAAATTCCAATGGGGAAAACCTATTTCACTTTAACTTTCGATCACTTTCAGAGCCAGTGCTGCAGTAAAAGTGGGCAGCCAATAATGAACTCTATACTACTTACATTTAGTAAAGAAACTATAACTACATGAATTCTGAACAATTAGTTTAATCAAAAAACACTGATATAGAAAAGAGGTCATCATGTACATCTTGTAAGGCAGGAGACTGCGTGACGTTTTCACAGTTTAGACTTCATCATAGCCATCATCTTCTCCAGTTTAATGGCAAGGCCCATGTCACCCTTAATAGTCAGCTTTCCAGACATGAAGGCCATGGTTGGCTTTAATTTCCCTGTTGATGAAGAACATTCATTAGTGCCTCAGTTTTTAGATTTAAAACGCCCCTCTATAATTCAATATCAGAAGTGCTTCTTTCACCTCCAAACATCTTGACGAAATCCTCACTGTCCATCGACATGACAACATCAGCTTTGACAGGAGGTTCCCCATTTCCAGCACTTCCAGTATCGTTCTTCAGGTCAAGGTACCAGACTCCAGCATGCTCACCTGTCAATAACGCCAACAAATACAAATGCTGCTCTCATCTTTACTTTAAAGTCTGTGTGAAACAAAAATGTAGTTTATTTTGCTAGCAACACATTGTAATACTTTAGGTAAACCACTTAATCCATGCAAGCTCTAATCTTCAATCAAGTCTGATCATTTGCTTCAGCGTATGTAGTGTCATTTGACAGCTTCAGCCAATAATATTCGTAACCACGCCCCCTCGTAGCGTTAGTTTGCTATGAGGGTATGATGTGCAAAAAAAAACGCCTCCTCCTACTCAATATATAATTTCAGTGGGCTATATGAACGGAAGTGTTTTTCAGCCGCAGATAAACGTCCAGTGAAAAGTTTAATGTGACTGTTTTCATTTTCACAAGGTTCCTAGTCAGTTAATATTGTCAGTTAAATAGACAGAAGCTAGGGCTGCACAATATATAGTTTAAGCATCGATATCACAATGGGTGACATCGCAAGATATCCATTGTTGAGTTGGGACTATAGTTGACCAGAATCCACAGGTCAAAACACATGAGATTTGTGGAGTCACTGCAAAATCTAACCAGTATAGAGTGGACATTTAACATTTTCATGTGTTTTTAAGGCCTATGTGAACATTTTAAGACTTTAAAGCATTTTAAGAGAACATAAAGAGCATAAAGAAGTTTAAAAAACTACTTATTTAATTGAATTGTTTATATTATGAAGACTATGCAATGCTCTTTTACATTTGATTATTCAATTTCTGTACCCGAATACTGTTAGACTCTCCCCCAAAAACCATAAAGTGCTGTTTATTTCACTTGAACATTTGCTTCATTGTGTTTATTTATGACTGTAGTTTGTTGATTTTTCAATATATATTTTTATGTTTATAATATGTAAACCACAATTTACATAAAATATATTCTATTTCACTCCCATACAAAATCATCCCAATCAATCTAAAGTAATGACTTTCCAAATAGAGCTTTAAGTCATGTGGTGAAATTGTATTTTTAATCGCAATATATAACGCAGGGGAAAAAAATATTGCATTGTCAATTTTTTCCAATATTGTGCAGCCGTAATTTAAGCATGCATTTAGTTTGTGTAAAATGAGACAAAAAGCAGTTTAATGCAAGTGCGGTCAGCAGCAGCAGCAGGCAAGTGCAGAAACTCCAATGAAAATACTGTGAAAATAAATTTCCATATTTTAAAGACATGACCAATGGAATTTAACACAGTGTTTCTTGTCCTACGTGAGACTCATTTCATATTGCATCTCAGTGAAGCAGTGAAAAAACATTTATTTTAAAGAAACCACATCTTAAATGTATCAAGTTTATGACAGTATGACAATTCATCAGAAGCGTCTGAGCTGGTTTATTCAAAATTAAATGTCCCCATGTATGTAGCCTGCTGAAAGTACAAGAACATACTGGAATAAAGGTCTCACCAACTTCCAGTTCATGCAAACTTTAGTTTAAATCATAATGTTCGACTTAAGCTGCGATATTGCTATTAAGTAGTAGGTGATATTAGGAGCTTTAATCATATTAGAAGACATAATCATTCAATAAAGATTTGTTTTGACAAATATTAGATATCCCTGTGAATCAAAGATGATATTTTAAATATTTATTATCCATTCTCACCTGCAATCATTCCCTCATAGCAAAATAAATGGTAAGAGGAGCATGACTAAGAACCATAATGAGCCTGTGAATCAACAATTACCTTCTCATAATTTTAAAATCTCAGTATGCACAATATCCCATAATTTTGTCATATTTATCATATGAAAAAAATATGATGCTATAATTCTACATTGACTATCTCAAAATCTTGAGTTTTATTCTCATATTCTGGGACTAATATCTATATCTAATAACTAATAACTGTATAACTAATATTTGAACTCATTTTGTCATAAATATAAAACTAAAAATACACAATGAGAAAGTCACAAAAGAAATGTGACCTTTTATGTCATATCACTTTTTATATCAATGATTTACCAAAGAATGATCCTTTTTCATATGTGGCTGAAAAACACTTATAAACATATATTATTGTTCATTAATTCTATATAATTTTGAAGACAGAAAAGCCACAAAGGAACTCAAATAGTTGAAATACCTGTTAAGTTAAATTTGTACACTCCTTGTGTGGTTTTCACCATCTCTGAACTGATAATTCCTCTGATTGTATTGAACATCTCAGAAACGGGTCCTGCGGCGACGGGTTCTGCTTTTGCAGTAGTGAACGCTGGAGTGGCACCTGAAGAGAATGTTCAAACATTGAAACTGATGTGCACTTGGAAGTTAAATACCGAGCAGAACAATACATTAAATGTGTTTATTACTACTTATAACTCACCATGTGCCTCCATATGCTTGACTAGATCCTCAGGCTGGCCGTCTAAGAAAAAGTCAGGAAGCAATGGATGGCCTAAAAAAAACCAATAAAACATACACATTCATTCCAATAATATATCATTTCATTGTATACAGAATTTAAAACAAATACTAGAAGTTAGTGTGGAAGAATGTTTATAAAAACATCTCAACATATATTCATCATGAATCAATAGAAAAAACCGTATTACCCATTTTATTGTGAAATATTAATAATGCAGAACCGACCTGGCTGAACAGCATAAACATCAAAATCTTTGACGCCCTCCTTTTTGAGAATGTCCTCATCAATAACAAACTGTCCAGTGAAGCTGGTGGGTTGTTTGAAGATGGCGTACGCCGCATCAGCCATGATCTCCACTTTCCTGCACTGTTTGCTAACCTGAGAGCCGCCCAACATGTCCATGGCAGCCGTCTGGATGGCTAAAGGTGATAAGCATTAGAATGATTCTTATCAATATATTGATGAGTTGTTTTAATATTGAATTGCACTTAAATCCATGATTAAACCCATAGAGAATCGGTTGGGTTGTAAATTTTAAAGTCTATGTGAAATCAAAATTGACAATGTTTTTTTGCCTAGCACATATTGTTATTCTAAAGGGGAAAAAATAATCTGTGCAAGTTGATCCAATGGAAAATAAAGTTTGCTTGGATAATCTTCAATCAAAGTCTCACCATTCGCTTTCGAGTTTAGCGTTGACGTCAGTTTCGGCCACATTATCTGTAACCACACCTCTCTTACTGTTAGATTGCTCCAAGGGTGAATTATCCCTTTAATTTCTGTTAACTGAATACTCAAGGTTTGCTTAAAAAAAAAATCTTAAAGCTTTTTTAATACAGTCAGCTTATATTCTTTTATTATAAAACTGAGGACTTTATTTGTTTGTCTCTAATATCAGATACTCTAGTACTCTGCTATGTTGTTGAGAATTGTAAAATTTCACTGGTTTCTAAAATATAGATGCCATCGCAACCAGAAAATATCTATTTAAAATAAATCACTATAGGTTGTTTTCACATGACTTCATTGATGACGCGCGAAATTCAGATGGAGGGCAGGAAGTGATTCTTCTACATAGGAATCGCTATCAGAACATCAAAATGTTTCTGTTATATATTGTTTATAATTGTTTATCTCGGCAAAAATAAGAAATGTAGAAACAGCATTTATAGGCCTTATAGAGGGGAAAGTTCAAGAAACTGGCTGAAAAACGGAAGAAAATGCGGCATTTAATAAAAAAATTTTCAATACATCCATGTGTACAAGCTTTTTTTGAATGAGATAATTTGTTTGACAGCACCAATAAAGATTATATACAGGCCTAGCTATGTGTATAAATGTTAATGTTATATAAAAATCAGATAAAAACACCAACACACTACAATATCCAAGAGAATATAAATAACATACCCTGCCATGTAATCGCTGCAACAAAATCTCTCTCTTGTTTTGCATTAATCCATGTCTTTACTGGCCTTTTGGTGGAATAAACAACCGTAACGTGAACATGGAGATGCACAGCAGTGGTGAATGTTTGTTGATGGTAAACGTTCATCGACAGAACAAAAAAGAAATGCAACCCTTGCGACAAAACTAGACGGTTATTATTGTGGAGCACTTTTTCGCCCTTACAAAAATAAAAAAATAATAAAGTAGACTATGCGTCCACACTTTGGTATGCTTTCATCTGTTATTTTGTGATGTCTGAAAGATATCCGCAAGGGGGAAAAACTAGTAATTTATAATAAACATGTTTTTGAACCACAAAGTGAAGTGTACAATGTACAACTCCTTGTTAATGGATGCTACAGATTACATAGTAAACTGATAAACTGTAATAAATACTGTAACGTTAGTGTAAACTCTGATGCATTGTAATGGTGTATAATTATAGCATAGATAACTGAAGCCTATTGAATAATTTGTTTATTACTACAGTTGTGTTGAACCACAGCGACAATACAATTACTACGACAGTTTAATTCAAGTAATTATCTATAGTATGCTTCCAAACACTAAAGTATTTACTATAGTATTTTTTCATGTAATGTAATAGCTTATACAGTATCTACCACCTTGATGACAGGAATATATATTTTAGTTCAGTAGAAATCTCAGCCCTCTTCCTGATATAAGGGTCATGGCCTATATATGTGGTTATTTTCTATTCATATCTCCTTTGAATTATGGTATAAATCATCAAAAAACTGACTTTCCTCCATGTCTCCAATTCAGGTTTTACTTTCTGCCCTCCATCTATATTTTCACACGTCAGCCTAACCACGTGATTGAAAACAACCTAATAAAACAAATCACTCAAGTAAAAACTTTTGGTCACACTGCCCAAAACAGCCTTAAGTGGAGATCAATATTAGAAAACAATTTTTACATTTCTTCTTCATGATTCAGAATTAGAATTTTAGATTTTAGAAATTGTAGGTTGTTTTCTGACTTTGAACCCCACTGTATAAGACAGGGATGGGCAAACTCGATCCTGGAGGGCCGGTGTCCCTGCATAGTTTTGCACCAACCCTAATCAAACACACCTGCTTGTAGCTTTCTAGTGATCTTGAAGACGCTAATTAGGGTGTTCAGGTGTGTTTGATTAGTGTTGGAGCAAAACTCTAATATCAGATACTCTAGTACTCTGCTATGTTGTTGAATTGTAACATTTCACTGGTTTCTAAAATATAGATGCCATCGCAACCAGAAAATATCTGGTAAATATTGATTAGTGTTGGAGCAAAACTCTGCAGGGACACCGGCCCTCGAGGATCGAGTTTGCCCATGCCTGGTATAAGACGACCTTTAAATAGCATAAATGGGCCACGAAACCCCTGTCTCAGCAGGGTGTTTTCACACCTCTAGTTTGGAAAAAGTCAGGAAAGGTAGTGGTGATGTCTAGCTCTGTTTAGGTGGGAGTGTTGGGGGAGGGAAAGAGGAAGGATTTTGCATAAAAATGGGAGTTTCCGTTTAGGCACGCGCTGATGAGGCAAAACAAACACACAGACGCAGAGGAGAAAGACAGTGACTGTGTTTACATGGACATCAGTAGTCGAATTATTTGCCAAATTATTAAATGTGTGGACTTTTAACTGCAGTTTGGCACTTTTACTTTCATTCAAGGAACATTTCATGCATGCCCCCATGACAAACAAGATACTGGATGGCGAGGATGAACTGCTGAAAGAATGTAGTTTTAATGGAATGTTTGATACCGCATGGCGAATGAGAGAAAAAAAACCTCCGCATTTCTCGGTAACTCAGATGCACTCAGTAGGTAGCATCAGAAAGCCGTGTGTGTATAGACTATCCTGTCACAAAATGCGGCCAAAATCCTACACGACGGTAATAGTTTGATTAAGGTGTTTACATTCAGAGAGCAGCATTACAGCGGAACTTTCAGTCTATAATATTGTACTATAATATTGTAGTGATATTAGCATAATGTAAACTTAGTAACTAAACATTTTGAGCTAAGGTGTGTCTTTAAAAAACTGAAAGAGTACTGCTGATGACACGAACTAACTTTGCCATCTGAATGAACAAACAAAGAGCACCGATCACACACACTTACCAAATCTGTAGAGACAGGACAATCAACACAAACTGTAACAGTGTCTTTTTTTAAAAGAAGACGAGCGGCAAATGCGGATTTCATCATTTCCGGATGCAAACATATTTTTGTCGCGTGTTAGCAGAGCACTGTAATCCACATGTGAGTCCAGCTGCGCTCCCATAACAGGGAAATGGAAACAAAACCTTTGTTGCAGCTCATTAATGAATGCAACACTGACGACTCAAGTCTCCAGTTTCTTGTTCTTCCACTTGTTTTGGCAACACAACGTGGCGTCTCTCTGCCATTTGAACACTGTAACAGGTAAAAACAGTATTCGAAGCTATCATGCATATTAATGAAGTTGCACCTCATTCAAAATAGAGCGCGCTGATTGTTTGAACAAGTCTTGTCATGAATGAATGCTGCACACTCAGAGACGGCACGATGTACTTGCAGGTACAGACATCCAGTCTTCACGCTGGAATACACGCAAGTATCTAACCGCCGTGATGCAGCTCAAAAATTTGCTTCGAAACGGAAGAACGAATTTGCTTAAAATAACGCAAAAACAACCAATTTTCACTTTTTTAGTGAATATATGTGTCCTAATAGTGTTTTTAGCAGCGTGGGACACATATTATGACTGTCAACATCTCAAAAATGTGTTTTGGTGTTTCGTGACCCTTCAATGCTGATGTATGAAGCCCATTATTACCTGTCTTTGGCCATAAGGCATTAACGGCAATGGATCCTCTGAACTCTTCTGCCATTCCAGTACACACATGGACATGCCATACTTTGCTATGGTGTAAGCTAAGTAAACATAACAGAAAACAAGGTCAGTGTCATTATTTACGTAATATTTAGTAAGTAGTGTTAAACCAATGGGTCTCATTCAATAAACATACGTACACCCAAATTTAACTGTGAAATGCAACAGATTACAGAAGAATGAATTTTATGCGTGTACGCACGTTGTGAATTAGAACAAAAGTATTCATGATAAGTTCAAATGTGTGTATAAACACGAAGAACATACAGTTATTATCAGGGCTTGACATTAACTTTTTTTATCACCAGCCACTGTGGCTAGTAGTTTTCCAATATTACTAGCCATTCGACATTTTCACTAGCCACAATTTTATTGTTGGGAAAATATATTTTATACACATAAATTTGACTTTGACATGCTAAAATTACTTGATTTAGATTTTGCGTTATGTCCACAAGCCTCCTCAGTCATTTCACTTTTTGTGTGTCGTGTATGATCTTGCTCAATAATCATGAGCAAATGGGCCATGGTTTCATAGTATTACAATTAGTTTTCATTTCACATGATTTTTAGAGCTCAAAATGAAGGATTTACCAAATTTATCTCCGACCACACCAAACATAAACAATTAATTATTTCTTAGCCACAAATTTTAAATGTGTCAAAACAAGCAAAATATAGCTGCATACTATACTTTTATTTAGCAAAACATATGCACAGTAATCTGTCCTGGCTGAAGGTCCCAGATCACCAGTTAACTACACATAAATGGGGAGTTAATCTCCCGTTAAAGCAATGTTATTGTAAAAAATTATAATTAAACCATATTAGCGCAAAAGAAAGTAGGTAAAAAACATACCATGTGATAATAAAAGGATGATCACACACAAGGGTAATGTTGGACCCATAAATCATTTGTTCAAAGAATGGTTAAAGAGAAAGCAACTGGCGCTGCTTACAATAAGTCAACTCTGGAAATCTTGAAAGCAGCAAGACTGTGTGTGCATTTCATCACTTTTTGTCTAGTCTATTTGAAAGAGAACTGATCACATCAGTTGTGTTTCTAGACACCGTTGCTTCACGAAAGGAAACGGGAGCGCGTACTCGTTATAACTCAGCTGTTAGCGCGAGTGATTATCCTCTCATTTAGTATTCACCAGCTTTGCTCGCGCAAAGTTGCGAACGCAATGATTTTGTCAGTCGTGTTGCTTCTCAATTCTAAGATCAGCCTTTGCATGCATATTGGACCATCCTTATTGTCGAACCCTGCTTTTAAGAATTATTAATCTGGGAAATAATTTTTAACCAGCCAAAGTGGCTAGTGGGAGTGTCTGTCTTACCCGCCACCGCTGAAATCTACCCGCATTTGGCAGGTTGGCAGGTGTTAATGTAAAGCGCTGGTTATTATTAGTGAATGAGACCCAATGTTCTTGAGCACTGAATGTGACCTTCCACTCACCCGTGTGGTTTTAAACCAGATGGGGTTGAGGTTGAGAGGTGGGCTGAGGTTAAGTATGTGAGGGTTCTTGCTCTTCAGAAGATGTGGAATGCACAGTTTAGACCTGTAATAAAACAGAAGCCACTGTTACAAGAATAGTGCAGGTTTAAAACTAGTTAAAGGACTGTGAATTTGTTGGCACCATTAGCCTAGTGGTTAAGTGTGCCTGACATGCTCACGATGACCCAAGTTCGATTTCCTTTGTCTATCTTTCCCCTTTCTCCCCTCACTGACTTTCCTGTCTAAACTCTCCACTATCCATTCCATTAAAAGATGAAAAACCCCTAAAAGGTAATTCAAGAGTTCACACTTAGCTGATGATTGATTATAAGCTACTTTGGCATGCTGTCCCGGGTGAGAACCCTGAGCTCATAAGATCCTCGAGCCCAGGGCTCCCTCCCGTTGCATGGTGAGAGGGGAGTTTGAGCTTAAGTAGATCTCGAGAACTCCCCTGTCATGGTGGCTGAAGAGCACTTTAAAGGAGAAAAGTACTAGGTAGGGGCAAGTCTATGGTGTTGATTTGGATTAGTCAATAAACTAAGATTGCATGTTTTTGATTGGTGGGAGGAAACCAGCAAACACGGGGGAAACCCACGTGATTACGTGCAAACTCCACACAGAAACGTCTGCTGATTTGGTTAGTGCTGGAACCAGAGACATTCTTGCTGTGAGGCAACAGTGGTAAGCACTGGGCCTACCGTGCCACACATCTAGAATAGGTAGGAGGAGTAGGGGTGGTAGGGGGGATTTTTTATTCCAATAGAGGTGATACGTAACCCAGGGTATTTGTAGCAGCTTAGGAGTCATCTGATTAGTGCATTGTGAATTGAATAATGCGGGTCCAGCCTCTTGCAATCGTAAGCACGTGATCCTCTCGAAATTAGTTTATAAATAAACTTCACTTATTTTTTTTAAAAAGGGCTGTAGATTAAAGATATAATGTTCATTTTCTTGCACAGACTGATTGTTCTGCTTCATAAGAACCCAATATAACTCAACAGGAGCCACAGGTATTACTTTTCTTTTGTCTGTATATATTTTTACTTTCAAAGTGCTGGTGGCCACTAAATAAATTTCTCTCCACCTACTTACACATTTTAGTGTAAGTAATGTGATTTGTTTTTTAACAGATCATGTGATTTTAAAAATGTGTGCAATTGAACAGCATTAATTAACAAATCAGCAGATCGATCACATAGTTAAATATCTGAAATGTTATCTTGGTCATTCTAAAATCTCTTAGCAAAAAAGTGGTTCAGTATTATTACCTCCCACGACTCTGAGGCTGCATTTACACTGCAGATCTTGATGGTCAATTTCGATTTTGTGACTATATCTGATTGTTATGACATACATCTTTTAAAAGGGACTTGTATCCAATGACTGCATTTACATTACACACAGCAAAGACAAAATGACCAATAAAAAGGGCAGGCTTTGACTGACACCTGGAATAATAAAAGAACACCCTTTTGGTTTCGCCCTTTTCTCCCTTCTCATATTTAATCTGTTCGCAGGATTTACTTTTTCTTTTTGATAAGTTGTTTTACTACAGTTTATTACAGAAAAGTTATAATTTGACCATTTTTTTTATCTAGGCTTTTTTAAAGAAGTAGGCATCTTAATGTCATGTCCACAGCATGATTTATGCATGTGATGTAATATATATACACGTTTATTTTTGTTTATATCACGCTGTCTCTCTCATTTACATGCTTAATATTTCATTGTATATGAGATTTAAGGTTTGGGACTCTGCTGAAGTCTGTTCCGAAATGAAAGCATCAAAGATGACATCATTTGCTACCTTTTTATGACGTGTGACATGCGTCTTGCATTGACAGGTGAAAATTCAATCTATCTGCTTACACTGCAGACATGAGGGCATGTATTCAATTCATATCGGAAAATATGAACAAGGCCTGACTTTGATTTGAGTAAATCAGAATCTGTGTGATTTTTTTTTCTGCTTACATGTAAATTGTGTGTGGAACACAAGTGGTTTGTTCACATATCTGTGTTATTCTCCCTCTTTAGAGAGTAAAAACAATCTCTTATAAACATCCACTGACTTGAAACAAATGGAAACCTGAGAGTTCTGTACTGCAGCTCCATTGATGTTCTGCCCTTCAGGTCACTGACTGAAAACTATTAATAGTCAATGTCAAAACATAATATTTACACTCACGTCAGGTATGTTCCCCTGAGATTAATGCCCAGCATGAGGTCTGCCTTTTTCATTGGAGTCTGAAGAGTTCCTGTTAAATTGATGGCGCTGGCATTGTTGACCAATATGTCAATCCCTGTCAACAGAATGAGGAATAAATGAAATAAATAAAAACACAAATTAGTGCTAAAAACAAGAGTCTAAAAAGAACAAACATGGTAGATGCTGTACCTCCAAACTTCTCCACAGCCTGTTCAACAGCATCATTGATCTGCTTCTCATCACGGACGTCCACAATACACGGCAGTGCTTTCCCTCCAGCTGCTTCAACTATCAAACAGACAAAATAGAACAAAACAGTTAGAGAAATAGAGCAAAAGAGGTTAGATGAAAAGTACTTTGTATTAGGGGTATCAAATATTTACCCAAAATGCTAATTTTTTTGGAATGTTGTTTGATAAAGATAATATAACAATATTTTTAACTCAGTGGGTTTATTTTCCTTGTTGGTCTGGTTTATCGATATATAAATTTGACATCAAAAGCACCAGTAGGTGGCAGCAAGTCACAGGCTTAAAGGGAACCTATTATCCAAAACTCACTTTTATTAAGGGGTTTAAACAAAGTTGTGTGGCAACAGTGTGTGAATATAACCAGCTTCTAATAGTAAAAATGTATTAATTAGATTTTTTATAAACACAATTCAACAAAACAGTTTGCAGAAACACTTTGATTGACATTCTCCCTTTGAACAGGTCTTCAGAGGGGGAAAGTCCCACCCACTAGTGACGATCTCTCCCTCATTAGCATAGGACGGGACCTTAGTCTTGTTTTTAAATCTGCCACTATGCTGACACATAGACATTTGTAGCTCCGCCCACTTTTAAAAGGAGGACTGGGAGCACAATCTGATTTGAATTTAAAGCGACAGTCACCAAAATGGCATGATTAAGATCAAAGCCAGAAAAGGGGCAGTTTCAAAGTGTTTATAAATCATAATTTGTTTAGTATTTTGAGCTGTAACACCAAATACACACTCTAGGGACATCAGAGACTTATTTTACATGTTGTTTAAAGGGGCATAATAGGTACCCTTTAAGGCTCACACTGGGAGGATTTTCATTCATGCTTATAGCAGACGTTAACACCTTACAAACTAAACAAAGAGCACCAATGCGAGTATGAACACCTTCTTTTGTGTAACAAGCATGTGTGAGAAACGTTATGTTGCACAGCGCGCCACCTTGTGTACCGGGGTATTCTGCTTTTTCAGTAAGTACATCTAATGTCAAGGAGTCATTTTGCACGTTCACTTTGATCGGGTATTTATATTATATATTTTATATGTAATTGCTTTATACAAGTTGCTTGGGTATGAATGCTGAAAAACGCTGATGATAAGAGCAATCGATAATCGTCCTAGTGTGCAAGAGCCTTTAATGAGTCATTCACTAAATCAAGAGAATTCAAATGATTCATTAAAAATAACTGATTCAGAAAGAAAATAATCAAGTGCCAATATTTATGAATAGATAATTGAATCTTTGACTAAACTGATTAGTTCGAAACAAATGCATTTTGCACTAAAGGTCACAGTGTGGCTCTGAAATGCACAAAGGTTTTGCTTTGGTTTTGTTAATCATTTTCATTAGATAAACTAAAATCTTCAGTACATATAAGTATGTAAGAATAGTCTAAAAATCTTACTTGCTTAATATTAAACATTTTGTTTGTTGAATTGTTGTATACAACTGTCATTTGCAACGGTGATCACATGCTGACATTATTTAACTATTATCTTACAGACATTAATAAAACAAACAAACAAAAACATACAGGAATATATTTTGCGTTCATAACTTGAATTCTAATAGTGCATTGTTAAAATGGTAATTATAATACTATCATGGATGAGATAAATATTGTACAAATTCTGTCTATATACACCATCTTTTAGATTTTTTTTTTTTTGCATCAGACTTATACATATTAAAACATTTAAATTGTAAATACTATTTAGAAACAAAAACTATTTCACAAGAGGTTTACTGTAATTGTAATCAAATAAATGTAGCTTTGCTGAATTTGATACAGATCTGTAACTCCTGCAAATCTGTCATGTAAAGTCGCACATTTAAGATGACACTTAGTTGACAGTGCATGATCGTACAGCTATAAGCAGATGTGTAAAGCACACCGTGTTCAACACGCCACACACATGGTCAGCAACAAATCTCTTAATAGGTTCAAGCATTCAAGTGATGACTGGTTAGAATTAACAGCCAAACATCCATTAATCAAGTTTCCAATGGCCAGCGTGAATCCTTGGCCTTGTGTCAAATATCTAGGCAGATGCAAGTGCTGTATTGTAGACTGGAATACATTCATTGCACACTTCAAGTGTGTTGATACCACCCAGTCATAATATCAATGCTATAATAACCTACAGTCCATATACTTTATAAGTGCTGAAACCTTTGCACTACTGTTATCTTTATTCAAACTATGAAACACTATTGTGCCAAAAAAAACATGAAGTCATGCATATGTGTATTATATGTTAAAGGATTTATTCATTTTAAAAAATTTATATTTTCTTAATTTACTCACCCCTTTCCATCTAAGATGTTCAATTCTTTCTTCAGTCAAAAAGAATTGGGTTTTTTGGTTGTTGAGCAAAACATGTAGGATTTTTCCTCATTTAGTGGACTTCTATCGTGATCAGTGGTTTGAACTTCAGGTTGCAGCTTCAAATGACTCTAAATAATCCGGTGGTAAGTGTCTTACCCAGCAATATGATCATTTAAACAAGAAAATTATTTTTTTAATTATTTACATACATGTTAACCACAAAAGTGTCATTCAAGAGATGGTTAAAATCAGAGATGTATAAAGTACTAGAGACCCAGACTTAAGTAAAAGTACAAGTACTCTATCAAAAAGTGACTTGAGTAGAAGTAAAAGTGCTCTTTAAGCACCATACTTAAGTGGAGGTACTAAAGTATTCAACATTTTTTGTACTTAAGTATTGCAAGTAGTTTATTTCAAATTTACTACTCAAGTACTGAAAGTAAAAGTACAAGTATTGTGTAATGTAGTTATTAAAGAATGCAGTCAAAGACATCATATTGTTTTGTTTATTTTAAATCTCTTTTTTTGGGGGCACGTCATTAAGCAGAACGAAAAGAAACATGACTTACAATACTGTTTTCTCTCACGCTTGAACCACAGATCTGACAGATTATAACAGCTTTAACACACAACCTTTCAAAGTTGTGTGTCACAAAAACAGTCCATAATCCACTCAAAACGCTATTGAAAACCCAATTTCGGAGCACAAATTACTGGTTGTAAACGCTGTAAACGAACGTTCTAATTCACTTGATTTTGATTTTATTGTAAAAAAAAGAAAACGTGTATATTACTGTGTAAATGAAAATCTGAAATATTTTATGGCTTATGGCTATGATTTAGTATTCAAAAATGTTTCATTTTGATTATGTTTTAATTAAATTGGTCCTAAACTTCATATTTTTATAGTATATTTATTCATTTCTGGTACTTTTACCATAAACCAACATCTCAACCATTGGTAAGAGGCTGATATTTAGAAATTATGGGATGTGTTGGGGGAAAATGTATTGATTGTGTTAACTAGCGACATTAGGAATTAAGAAATGCAATAAATAAAAAAATTCTATTGGTTTTTTTCTTGGTGTGACAGTTAATGGTTACTTGTAATACAATTGTGTCCTTTAATACAGCAGTAAGATATATGAACTGTACCCTTAATTTGACCCGCTCAAAGAAAACACTCTTTCTGAATGTATCAAACAAAACTCATGCACAGAAGACAGCATGAGCATTTATAGCAAATAAACTAATGTAAATATTCTCCCGCCTGCTTTTTAAACGCTGACAGGCGAGGTCTTACACCCCTTTGATTAGTTATTGTCTTCACCTTCTCAACAGAAAGGGCTGCTATCGGCTTTAGAAATGAAAGCGTTGTTCACTGATGGCGGGAAGAACAGCCGCGGTTACAGTCTATGTATGTATAATACGCGGTTATCACAGGTAATCTATAATAGACACAGTGGAGAAAACTTGCACCTCATACACGCCTACCAGGCCAGCGGGTCAAATCTCCAAAGTGAGAGAGGCAGAGATGGGAGTCTCACAACATTTCTCTGTAGCAGTGAAATAGCGGCTCATGTGCTGTGCCGCCTTCACTCGCCCTCGCGCCTCCGTCCTTCGCCATAGTATTGCGACACCGCACATAGGAGATAAATGACGTCAGTACGTAATAACCCGTTATGATCTATTACTGAACCGATATCGACCATTTTTGACACCTCTAGTAACGAGTAACGATGCAGCTCATAAAAAATCTATCGGAGTAAAAGTATTAAACTCATCGAAAATATGTACTTAAGTAAAAGTGGAAGTAGGAGAAACAAACAATACTCCAGTAAAGTACAGATACTGCCTTTTAGTACTTAAGTACAGTAGTGAAGTAGTTCTACTTCGTTACTATACATCTCTGGTTTAAAATGCATTGATGAACAAACAAACTATTTTTTTTGGCTAGGTAAGAGATAATTTAGGATCTTTTGAATCTCCTCTTAAACTGCCTTATTACTTCCGAGGGCTTGAGTGTCCACATACGTGGACAGCACATTTTTAGCTCTTAAGCGGCTATTTTAAATATTTTGAATGTTTTATATTTTGTTACAGACATACAGTGTCATCCTGCAACTGTTTTGCAGCATATGAAATGTCCCAAACCCTATTTTTAACTGTCCAAAATGGGGGAAAAAATGTTGTTTTTACTCTCTGGTAGTCAAAGCAAGTAAAAAAACTCTGAGTTAAATATGCATTAAAAACATTCAGGAACAAGTGTTTTATGTAAATTCGGACCATGAGTCCACATAAATGGACATCATTTTTCTCTAAAAGTACATCGTATCAAAAGATGATGCTTAGATTTTTATTCTAATTAGGTTACAATAAGCCCAAGTAGCAAAGAGAAATAAAAAATGCATGTAAAAAAACACCGTAGACCTTAAGAGCTTATAGTTCAAACCACTGAGCACCATAGAAGTCCACGATACAGAGACTGCTTATGGAATTTGTACCTCAAAAAGCTTAAAGAGAGGAAAAATGAATTTTTTTTGATCATATATTTAATCACCCTTTACTTGTCTCTCTTCTGTTGAACACATTTTGAAGAAAGCTGGAAATCAGTAACCATTGACTTCCATAGTATTTGTTTTTCCTACTATGGATGTCAATGGTTACAGGTTTTCAGCTTTTAAAGAATATATTTTTGTGTTTCGACAGAAAAAATAAACTCATAAATGTTTAAAACCACTAGAAGCTGAGTAATAGTGAGTAAATATAATTTTTAGGTGAACTACCCCTTTATATATATTTTCGACTTAATAGATAGAAATTGACATCTATCCTAGACAATGGGTTGAGTAAATTATCAGGAAATCTTTATTTTGAAAGTGACCAGATCCTTTAAGTTCATTGTCTTGCTTCTCTACAAAGAACATGAATGGGAAAGGTGCGCTCTGTTATGCTGATTTTTGAAATGTTTGTTAAAATAAACTCTCACTCTCTGCTGCAGCTGTGTAGATGGTGCCGGGGAGTTTGGGATGTGGATCAGCTGTTTTGGCAGCGATGACTACATTGGCTCCATCCTGCGCAGCTTTCAGAGCGATGGCCTTGCCAATACCTCGACTTGCTCCAGTTATGAAAATTGTGCATCCTGCCAGCTTTCTAAAATGAACAAACAATCATTTAATTATCTGATTGTTTCATAATCAATGCACTAAACAAACAATGATCTGCAGATATAATCATATTCTGATGTAAAGTCTAAAATCAAAGTTAAGCAATATTATTAATAGATATGCATATGTACGTATGGTTTCCATACAGTTGAAGTCAGAATTATTAGCCCCCCTTTGAATTGTTTTAAATATTTCCCAGATTATGTTTAAAAAAAAGAAAATAATATAAACTGTATATGATATCAATTTAAATATCTATAACAAAATAGTTTTGTTTCTATGTATGTGTCACATATACATAATAAATATATATATAATAACACACATATATTGCCTAAACAAACTTTTATTTTAGATATGATTAATCTTTTATATATACTTTCACACACATCGAACTCTGTTTTTTTTTTTTTTTTTGTAGTATGACGTGTGTTTCTATTTCTTTCTCTCTCTCTCTCTCTCTCGCTCACACACACACACACACACACACACACACATACACACGCACATACACATACACATACACACACACACACACATCTATCTATTTCTGTAGTTCGTTCATGTCCTGTGTGTCCTATGATTTGGTCTTGTATAACGCTATTGTCTGTCCAGTTGTTTGTTTTGGCATTCCTTGACACTTGCGCGTAGGATTTTAGGGTAAAGGTCAAACTACTGAAACTTAAATAAACACTAACAAGTTATAAAACATGTTTCTATAATCTTCTAAAATGTGCGTAATTTTCAATTTTGCAGTGTAATCAGCTAACGTTACACGCTTAACGCACAGTTGCAGACTTGTTAAAATCGGTCAAGTTCTCGTGTCATTCACAACACGGAACGACGCCAAGAAGACTTTCACGATTAATGTTAGTCCACGTGATTTAATAAAGCGTCTTATTATAAAGCACATAGCAAGAATGCTGTTGAAACTCACCCTGTGTTCTGCAGCATTATTACGTCTCCTGAATTATGTCTGATATGGGAACGGAATGATCCAGAGAGGCTCCTGGTGACACATTAAACTCAACACAGGACGGCTGGATGTAAGAGTCGCCCTTTACTCTAGTAACAGAATCCACAGCGAGTGCAGTACTTCCGGTAGCTGCGGGAACAACAACAACACTGGAGAACGATTAAAGAAGTAATGAATGGAGGAAGGAAGGAATAATTGAATAAATAAATAAATAAATAAATAAATAAATAAATAAATAAATAAATAAATAGTATTCAAATTAATAAAGTATTCAGATGTGGCTTTAATACAGTGCTGAATTCCACTGCTAGTTTATTTGATAAACGCACACGTGTATATAAAAATTGCTTTAAAATGCTTCTAATATGCATACAAATAATCCAAATTTAGAGAAATTGATATTAATATTATTTCATAATATTTACGTCATGTTTTAAATGATAACGTAGACTGTTTTTGTTTGCTCTTCAGGTAATTATGGTATTTAAATAGGGCTACGTTTTTGGTAATACACACAATGACGTGTTGGCATAATTCTAAGACAAATATCATTATCAATTTTAAATAAAGCAAACTATAATTGTTATATTTTTAGTTTTTGGACGTATAAAATTGTCAATAATGCAATCATATAATGGTTATTATTAGTAAATAGCAATAAGGGTATCAGTCACATAATAATAATGATTTAATTAAATAATTCAACATTTTAATTCAGGTGGAAATTACATGAGAACTGCATCGCTTATTTGTGCTCTCTGTAAGTTTATGTTTAAGACTTTTCTGTATCGCCCTCTAGTGTTTTGGAAAGCTGTGGTCAAGGAATATTTATTTATTTATTTAATTAAACAGATGAGAACAGATTTATACATAAAACAGTATACAATGGCATTAACAACAAAAATAATCATGTACAATAAGTTTTAATTTAAAACCTTAAAATTAAAACCTTATTTTTCAGCAGTTGGGATGTCTTAAGAAGTTGGGGTGTCAAGGAATAGGGTCTTGGGTACATTATGTTATTTTTTTTTTAAATTATTAAAAAAAACAACTAACTGAAACTGGATTTCGTTTTTATTCTCCAAAACTGCCTCCATTCTTTTTGTAATCTATGGTGATTTGTTACTTTATAGCTCTTCTTTGAAAAAAATCGTTTATTTATTTTTCATTGATTAAAAACTATTAAAATTAAGTAAAATTTGTGAAAATAAATATAAATGTATGAATAAGTGTTATCTAAAACATAAAAGTAGGCTTTATATATGTTAATCAATTTATTTGTATTAATGATTTTATTTTAATAAATGTTGTTTCATATTGTTCTGGTAGATTCTATTAATTTAGATAATTCTAGACTAAAGCTATTCAAAGTAATTTATTTAAATACTTATTTTTTTAAATATTTATTTAAATTAACTTTATATTTAAATCTTAATTTTAGTTATTTTGTTCATTTTAACCTCTTAATTTTAGTTATTTTGGTAATTTTAACCTTTCTCTCTGTCATATATATATATATATATATATATATATATATATATATATAATATATATATCTATATATATATATATATATATATATATATAAACACACACACAGTTGAAGTCAGAATTATTAGCCCCCCTTTGAATTATTTGAGTTATTAGAGATAAGTTATTTAAACTATTATGTTTAGAAATGTGTTGAAAAAAATAAATAGAAATAGGGGGAAAAAACTAACGGGGCTAATAATTCTAACTTCAACTGTGTATATATATATATATATATAATATATATATAATATATATATATATATATACTATATATATATATATATATATATATATATATATATATATTATATCTTGAATTATTTAATCAAATTTGTATTTGAATTTAATTAGTGTTAATTTAATTGTATTTATTGTATTATAATATAATTCATTTAATCAGGTTTAGTTTATTTTCTCTTTTAGAATATTTTATTTTCTTAAGATTTAATTAGGTAGCATGGTTATTTTGTCATCTATATTTTTGCAATCAAATAACGTCAGAATTTTTTTAAATAAAATGTATTTTATTTACTTCTATTTCTCTTATTATACATTAGCACTCCCTTGTGGCCCCACGGGGGCCCCCGGAGCCAACTTAAAACCCCTTGAGTCAAAGCACTGCGTTCAAATGACTACAAATTCTCACCGCACTGAAATAGTTTACATGTAGCCTATGAATGTGTGATTACACACATAAGCATTTATGTAAGCGCAAGACTGCAGTTCAGCCGGTCCAACAAGTGAAGCAAGTTCTTACATGCTTCATGTACACACACGATACCATCCTCACCGCCTTCGAGCGACAAGCTTATAAAAATAGACATTATTTAAAATTACGCCGCGTGACATGCTAATTAATAACTCAAACCATCGCTGATGAGTTTATTCTGAATAACAAAATAGATATATCGACTCGAAGCTCTTAAAAGCTCTATCCCGAAGGCTTCATTACCTTAATTAATAAATATATATTCCAGGAACAAGATTACACGAGTGCTGAAACCAACATCAACGACCCCACAACAAAGCACGCGCAAACGGTGCGCGCGCACAACTTACTGCGTATTAATCAACACATATATGACACGTATACAGGAGCTTTAACAAAACAAAAATTTACGCGGCTCTTCAAAGGTGTGTCTGCTGAAAGGGGGAGGCCATTTTGTACAGAGAAGCGTCTGTACAAGTGTGTGTGTGTGTGTGTGTGTGTGTGTGTTCGCGTCAGGAGCAGGAAGTGTGTGCGTGCCTTTGTGCTTGAGCGAGTGAATTTGTGTTGGGGAGTCGAACTGTAGTAACAGCAGCACCCGTTTCTTCATTTCCCTGTGCTTGCATTGTTATTTCACCTCGCTCCTGTTTTGCTCTGTGCAATGGATGGGTATGTGAGTTTACAATGTATCTTGTTGTTTGTTTTTATTCCTTACATCACGCGCTTTTTGAGTTGTGTGCGTTTATTGAAGCGTTTTGCATTATTGTATAATGATAATAATGGCACGTCAGAAATGGCATGGGAGGAAAAGTGGGGGAGGGAGCAAAAGCTGGAGATGCTGTTTACTTGTTTTCTGTTTATTCAAATGCAATATGAAATGTCAGTCTTTTACTTTCGGATTTTGGGGGGCTGCATTAAAACGATGATGAGCCCGCCGCTTGTGTGATGGTTGCTCGCTGTTGTTGATATGCAAAATATGGGCGTATATGGCATTATGATCAAAGTTACATTCAAGGAAGTGGGTTTGTTTGGGAATCATCTTTTTTGCCTGTTGTTTTTGTTATACAATCATCCTTTGTTTGCTTTTAGACTCCGCTGTTGTGTATCCGAATCATGAGACTGAGGTGAATATATTCCTGAAGTGCTGAGAATTAAGGAAATAAGAGCTCCTCATGTGCTGCTGCCATTTTAAAGCCATGAAGGGGCGTTTCTGGAGCGATTCTGTCTAGAAAACAGTGTTTCCTGACGCCAAACGCGACTGCTTTCGCCTACCATTGCTCTGAAGTGGGGTTGATCTGTGAATTGAGGAATATTAACGCGGCGGTTGTGTTTTATATCGCGATATTAGGTTTAGCGACTTTTTGCAGAGCGATAAACAGCACGCGTCCATTGTATGCAGTCGCGCGTTTACAGTATGGAGAGCACGAGCGTTTTATTTAGCGCGTAGTTTCTGTATCGTGTGATTACATGTCATTGTTTACATTTGTGTGCGTGGCCAAATATGTATGCTGTGGACTGTGTTGTGCACTGGTTATATTTCACCCACTTATTGTTGTTGCTTTCGTGTGAGTCATTTCCTCGAATCGATTCCTTTGAGCAGTTCTTTTCAAAACAATCAAATCAGAGAGTCAATACGTCACGCGCGCGCGCTCCCGGACATATTTCATGGTTTTATGCGCGCAATTAAAGCATGAAGAAATGAAGGGTGTTGGTTATCTTTTTAGCTTGGGGTTTGTATCAGGTATATTTATTGCAGTTTTAAATAAAAGTTGTATGCATTTTTATTAAATGATCATAAACACCCCATCTCAAAATATTAACGCTTTAACTGCATGCTGTACCAAATGGTTGTTCCATGTTTTTACTGTTTTAAATAATGACTGTAAAAGTCATTTAAAGAATGATTGTGTTAAATAATGGTTTACACACACAGCATTGTTGGTTTACAAAAACCAAACAAACATCCTCCTGTTGCACTATGACACTTGATTTTGTTTTTATTGTAAAAACAAGAACGCATGTTAAATGAGAATCTGAAATATTTTATGGCGTACTTAAAAAAATAAATAAAGATGATTTATTATTCAGAATGTTTTATTATGATTGTTTAAAAAAATTGGTCTTACCCTTCATATTTTCAGATTTTTATAGTATATGTATTAATTCCGGTACTTTTACCATAAACTGGCATTTCAACCATTTGGTAAAGGTTGCTGTTTTGGAAATTATGGTATGTGTTGGGGGGAAAAAGTGCATTGAGTGTGTTATCTAGTGACATTAGGAGTTAAGAAATGCAATCTCAAATTTAGTTTTTTGGTGGGGCAGTTAAAGGATTAATAATGGCCTTTTATTATTATAGATGTTTAGTGACCATGTTGTTATTGTTAGTCAGCATATTTGTTTCAATTGGTATACTCCGTTTTTTACTACAACATCATGGGTAAACTATGCTTATTATTGTAGCAAACCATATTTACTGGACTATAATCCTGTTTATTTATAGTAAAACCATGGTTATTTTAGAAAAGTAATGTAACAATGCTTTCTATTTATTCATTACTTTATTGTAGTACATATTGATTTGTAGAAGGGCTGCACAATGTATCGTTTCAGCATCAATATCACAATGTGCGCATCAGCAAGTCACATCGCAAGATCTGCAATGTTGAGTCTGAATTATAGTTGAACAGGAGCTACAGAATTGTATTTACTTACTGTTTAAATGGAATTTATATGGCCTATGCCAAAACATTATTGTCTTCAATGTCTTTTTTTCTGGTCTAAGTATCTACTTTTCAAAGTGAAAACAAGATTATTTCATTTACCCCACTGGCAGATAGGCATGGGACGATAACGGATTTCAAGGTATACCGCGGTTTGGAAAAGTCAAGGTTTTAAAATCGCCAAAATTTTCTGCGTTCCTATGGTGTATGTAAGATGTCTTATTTATGTTTTTTTATGACAACAGTATCTCCAGCAGAAAAGATCTCCAAAGATGCTGTTTTAAATTGTGAAGAAGTTTGTGTTTTTTAGACTAATGAAGATCGCAGAAGTCCATGATTGATTTGGACTATTTAGCCTGACTTGTTTACTGCTACAAAATATTTAAAATGTTTCTTAAAATAAAATATATTGTGTTCAAAGTGGAAAAATCTTTAGTTATTTATCCAGACATTTAAAAAGAATATATTTTAAAGCAGTAATCACAATACTGCGAAACTGTGATATATATTTTTTTTATCCAGGTTATCGTACCATCAGAATCTTATACCAGCCAATGCCTACTGAGAGATAATTTATCTTGTTTAAGGAAAAAGTCTTAGTTTTTACTTATTTCTTCTGATGGTGAAAACAAAACAATTTTTACTTCATCTAAGAGTTTTTAAAAATATTTGGACTAGAAATGAGACAAAGCAAACTAAGAAAAACAATTTTTTACCAATTGAGCTATTTAAAGTACCTTGTGAAGCTGTATTCATATCACAGTATTTATTGCAGAAAAAAAATGTCTCCATCAGATTTTTTCAATACCGTGCAGCCCTAATTGATAGTATTCTAGGTTACAATGTTTTTTTTTTCTTTTTTCTAAACAAACCATGTATAGTTTTCAAAAATAATGTCTCCAATACATTTTTTTTGCAGTAGGACTGGGCGATTTGGCCTAAAATCTATCACGATTAATGAACGATTATTTATTTATTTATTTCATTATTTTGCCCTCATAGTTCACAAGTTTACAGTCTAAAGGCATCTCTGCTTCCAATGATCGTCAATGTAGTGCAAAGGCTTAAGAATGAGTCCATAGACCTGTTTGACTGGAGATCACATGTGGCTGCAAAGTGGCCGCAGAATTAGAAATCAACCACAGCCTTAACAGAGCGAGGTCACGTGACACGTAGGAAAGTAATAGAAAAAATCATCCTGGATTTGATCGATTATAGGTTCTGAATGTCTATTTCGATTAATTGCCCAGCCCTAATTTGCAGTATTATTTTGTAGTATTACTGTATGTCTTTTCATCCCACCAGTCAAATCTTGCTCTCATTAATTCCTGACTCATTAATAAATCATGTCCTAACATCTTGGTTTGCAAGCTGTTGGATGTACATCCAATGTATACTTATTACTACGGTGCATTATGGGATTAAATAACTGCACTCAGTAATGTTCAGTCCACTTTGGTCACAGAGGGTACTAAAATAGTTTTCCACTCAAAATAGTGCACTATACAAGTGTTCACACAGACAGATTTTTTTAATACAGTCATGGTTTTCAATTCATATAGCCACTGACATCTACATCAGTTCATCCCAATTCTTGGAAACAACTGAACCAGTTAAACTGATTCATCGAAAAGATCTAACTCAAAATGAACCATTTGATCAGGAATCCCTTGTTAAAAGGATTCAATCAAAAGAGTTATTCCACCTTGAATTGCGCAACCAATGTTTTTGTAAATGCTGAACTGCTTAATATTCTAGTCCACAAAATTCATCAACAAGCAACAAAACAGCAGCAGTTTCACATTATAGCACATTACACATCTTCACCTGTCTGACTTGCTCATTATCTTTCACACATTGGTTGTGATTCAGTTGATGCTGTCGTACAGTATAGTTAGTAATGCACATAAAGCACGGTTGCAGCTCTATAGAAGCGAAAGCATTAGATAATTGTGCATTATCACACTCCCGGGGGATTTCCACCATCAAACAACTCCCACGTCTCCCCAGTGTGGGGATTACAATCTGCTTCTAAAAGACTCAACACCCATTTCTCACTTCGCCTCGGCGTCTCTCAATGGCTTTTAATAAATGTGGTCACCTGGATGGAGGCGGCACTGAGGGCTTCAGTTTGAGTTCTTTTCTAGCAGATCTGGTAATGGTGATATCAGCCAAACTGTGATGCAATGGAACGGAGCTCGGTGTTGTTTTTGTTAAAAATGACTGAATATAGCCTACAGATAATGTTGTTTGTTAATTCGACATGCAGGTTTATATAGTACGACTAGCTATGTCATGAAATTTTCCACATTTTAAAACAGAAGTAGGACAGGGGAAAGGAAGGTAGTTGCTAAAATTCTACTTTCAACACTGATTGCAGCACAAAGCTTAAAGAGACAGTTCACTCACAAGTTCTGTCATCATTTATTCATTTTCCACTCGTTCCAAACCTGCTTGAGTTACTTTTTTTCTGTTGAACACAAATGAGGATAAGCTGAAGAATGTTGGAGAAAAAAGCCATCGACTTCTGTAATATTGTTTTGTTCCTACTGTGGATGTCAATTTTATTCTTCAGAATCTTGTTTTGTGTTCAACAGAAGAAATGCATTATAAATGTTAGAACAACATGTAAATGGAGAGGAAATGTTACATTTTTGGTGAACTATTCCTGTGAGGCTGTTTAGGTACACAAAACGATTTTTCAAAGCAGTGTAAACGGGTCCCTTATTATATTTTGTAAATGTATTATTTTTGAGACTGATCTGGCTCCATAAGATGTGGCACAAAGCAGACCATACACCACTGATATTCGAATGTGAACACGGGAAATTTCCCAGAATGTCTCAAGACTCAAGAATAAACAAATAAACATTTGTGCTATTGCCACAAATCGACAAGCTGATCCTCCATCTCATGCTGTCCAAATCCATTTCAGTTTGAGCGGCACCATGACTGTGTTACTGTATGTTCAGTCTTCTGTCAGTTTGCATTCTGATTAGATAATGTTTCGTTTCTCGTGATAATCTCCGGTGTGTTAGTCTTCTGAGTTCCCTCCACACATCAGGGTTTTTGCCTCCATCTTCCAACAGATTAAGTCACTCTTAACACACGTTGCATCACAGGAGAATCAGAGAAGATAACCTTTAGAACCACCAAGATAATCAGGGACATTACCTAGGATTGTCAGAAATTGGTTCAAAATCAGGCCTATTATTTTGTAGTGTGTGCCCAGCCTTAGGTTAAGAACTGAGCACAGTTTTACTAGAGGCCTTTATTTGTGTCATGACCTTTTTGACAGTATTTTTACATGAGACGATGTACTAAAGTGAAAAAAAAAATTATGTTTTGAACACTTTTATGTACAACGTGTGTTATCCATACGATCTAAAATGCTGTATTATACATGTCTTGTCCAGCATCCATGGTTTGGTTGATATTTTTGTAGTTTACACTGACTAATAATCAAAATTTTCAAATCTGTTTAAAGTTTTTTGGTTTTCAGGCCCCAAAGTTTTGGATTTACTTAGACAAAATTCCAACTTCGTTACCAATCGGTACTGTAGTTTTCAAAAAACATTCATTTCCTGTCATTTTGTTTACATGCTCAACAGATATGACTGTGATTGGTTATAATGATCATTGCTTTCACGGTCTTCACTGAGAGTCACTATTCGGAAGTGCTTATACCCTAATACCTTCGGATTGTCCCTCTGAAGTCCTCCTGAGTTAAAACAATGTGTGACACCAGTCAGTTTTCTTGCTCAAAGGAACTATCAGTTGTATCCTTAATCACCCAGTTTTGAACAATTCAGTTTGGAACGACATTTCAATATGGCGGGCCATGATTATTTTCACTTTAAAATGACCTTTAGAGGGCGATATATCCCATTCAGAATGCACCCAAGTATCTGTGTAAGCCCTAGCGATGATCATTGTAGCCAATCACAGTCATATTCTGCTGAGCACATGAACACTATGACCTATCAGAGGTGTTTAAGTGTCCACTCAGCAGCGCTTCTAAATGCAAGCAATGGTGGTAGTATCACATTTTAAAAAGAAATTCAGTATCTTTTGGTATCAAAGTCTGTACATTTGACAACCCTGGAGATCAGAATTAGAGAATGGCCTACAGTTTCCATTCACTAATCCTAACTGATATTCTAACATTAATATAAGAGCAGTTTTTAAGCAAATTTCATAAGGAAAATATGAAATGTAATTATTTTTTCTTTGTTGAAAGCACTTAGGTTTTGTTGTACAGCAATACAGTCAGTAATAAAATAGCGGATTTCTTTATGACCTTTAAACTTGCTTTATAATCCAAATAATTGACCTTGTTAAAAGTATCTATTCGGGGTGTACTTGAGAATTGTTGTGGGCTATAAACTGGCCTGACCAGTTGTCCACAGACCCTCGTGTCATTACTTCAGAGAAGTCCCTTATTGTACTCAAACAAATAAATATTTGTGAGTTTTGGGCACAAAAACCTAATTTGCCATGCTTTATAATTATAGTAAATTACAGTTTATAGTATACAGGAATCTCACAAAACATGCAGGGCGTTTTTCACCCAAAGTCAAGACAAATGTGAATTATATTTTGTAGAAGGATAATACAGCCTACACTGCAAAACCCAACAGTCAACTTTATCAAAGTAAATGAGTGTAGTTAACTCAAAATTTACTGAAAGTTAATTGTACTCATTGAAAACGATTTTGGAATCAGTGTTGGTATATCACTTAATTAAATACCTCATTACTTCAACTTAAATGGAGTAAGTCCACAGGACTCATATAGATTAGTTTAACTCAAATGGTTGTAGCAATCGGTTTTAAGTTGCCTTAACTTATGTGTTTTACAGTACTTCAGTTTGGTTTGAGTTCTCATCATTTATTGGGTTTTACTGTGCTCAGGTTGCTTCATTTACTCATGGATTAGGTTCACAGGGACTTATTAGGATTAGTTTTTTTAACTTAAATGGTTTGTTCCAATCTGTTTCCTCAAACAGTTTGAGTTACCTGAACTTATTGAGTTTTACAGTGTATTTAAAGGCATATATGTTTTTCTTGCATTACTTATTTTCATAACAGTCACACACTACTTACACCGTCAATCCCTATACTTGTATTATATAAAGACAGTAATTTAACATAATACATTAACAAACTATTATATTTAATAAAGAAAGGTGTTTTTTTCGGACAAAATGATTAGTCAAAGAAGGAAACGTCAGCTTATCAGATGGAATATAGGTTTCTTTTAATTTGCAAAAGTAAAAAAACTCTCAGCAAATCAAATATACCTTATCCACATATAATCGTTCATATTTTATAGGCTCTCCCCTGTATTTGATTTTTAACAGCCTCTCTCCTGCACATTTCTCAATAAGCATGTTTGCTTATGTCATCACTAATGAAACAATTGAAATGCACCTGCAAACCATTGTTCTACCATTTTAATTAGGCAATAATATGCTTGTGAAATGTACATCAACACACCATATTGTCTGAATAAATGACAAACATATACATTTTACAAAGTTAGACTTCACTTATGGCCTGGATACTTTATTACTAAATAATGTTCACTCTATTTTAAAGTGTGATTACATAATTCTGTGTTAAATGTTTAAAACTAATCATAACCTTTAATGCTTTTAAGCATTTTTAATACATTTGCCATGTAAACGTACCATCATTTACCTACAAGATTTGTGCTTTGTTTTACTTCATCTGAACAATGCACTATTTTTGTTTTTGTACTCTTGCACATACAGGATTCCAGCCTTCTGTCCCGCATGAATTAGAAATGATTGCCGCTATGGTTCATTATAATGCATTGTAACCTAATCACAATAGCTCTGAAATGGAAAGCGTGTGACGGGCACTTTGTGGTGATTCATCTAAGACATTTCACTTTTTCGTCTAACGCTGTCTTCAGAAGGAAACGTTCATCCTGCTAGTATATCCTGATAAGTCGGAGCTCCGATAATTAGGCAAAGTGTGGGATGCAGCAGGAATAACTAGCGAGCTGCGACTTCCCTCAAAGCCCCGTGTGGATGTTGGGGAAGTTCCCTCGCTAGATTGTGGTGCGTTACATCATGAGCTTTATGCCCATGCTTCCTGTAGAGTAAGAACAAAACAGCCTTCATACTCTCTGCTGCATGAGGGGTTTCACATTCAGCCGTGCATCTGCTAAATGAATGTTTACACGACAATGATGTACTAAAAATGGACATGTTTGTCCTTTTGTGTCCATGAAAGCGTTTTCTTGCAGATGACAATGTTGTCAAAACAATCCCCGTTTAGATGGATGTGCAAAATATGAATCAAGATGTTGTGCTGTGCGTGTCAGGCCAGTAGGTGGTGATGTCACTTAAAAAACAATGTAAAGAAACACTGTGCCTGCGCTCATATGGTCCTGTAGTCAAGCATTGTTTTTTTTTTTTTTTGAATAGTGCTCGCACATCCCTATTGTCTGTACATGTAATTGCGTGTAACATCACCATTTTCACAAAATTACATTTTTTTTGTACTTTACTTGGAGACCCTAATGCCTCATTCACACTAGCAGCGACTTTGTAGCTGCCTGTCGCTTTGGTTGGCTACTTGCTGCAAACGCAGGTCTGTGTAGGTAAATACAGCACAAATACAACTGGCCTCTGAGCAAGCTGAGAGAAGATCACATGAGTTCTACTAGTGCTCCTATTGGCTGTCGCTCAAGAAAAATTTGCATAAAAATGGGAGTTTCGGTTTGGGCACACGCTGATTTTCACAGAGGCAAAACAAACACACAAACGCAGAGGAGAAAGACAGTGACTGTGTTTACATGGACATCAGTAGTCGAATTATTTGGCAAATTATCAAATGGTGGACTTTAACTGCAGTTTGGCACTTTCATTCATGCCCCCGTGACACACGAGATATTTCATACGAGGAGCTGCTGGAGGAATGTAGTTTTAATGGAATGTGTGATACCGCACGGCGAATGGGAGAAAAGGACCCCTCCGCATTTCTCGGTAACTTAGATGCACTCGTTAGATAGCGTCAGAAAGTTGTGTGTGTATAGACTATCCTGTCACAAAACGCGGCAAAAATCCTACATGACGGTAATAGTTTGATTGTGGTGTTACATGTTTACACTGGGAGAGCCGCATTTACAACGGATCTTTCAGCCCATAATATTGTAGTGATATTAACGTACTGTAAACTTTAGTAACTTAGAAATCATTTGACTAAGGTAGTTCTTTAAACACTGAAAGAGTACTGCTTACGACACGTCACGATGCACTCGCAGGTACAGACATCCAGTCTCCACGCTGGAATACACTCAAGTATCTAATCGGCGTGACGCAGCTTCAAAAAAATCGTTTCAAACCGGAAGAACGAATTTGCTCGCAAAAACAACCAATTTTCACTTTTTAGGGAAATATGTGTCCTAATAGTGTTTTTAGCAGCGTGGGACACATATATGCCTGTCAACAGCTCAAAAAAATGTGTTTTGGTGTTTCGTGACCCTTAAATGCTGTGTTTACACCAGACGCGGATGAAGCATAGGGCGCGAGTGATTTACATGTTAAAGGTAATGCAAAGGTGTGAGTAGACATGCTGCCGTGCGATACGCGCAAATGAAGCAACGCGAATGACACGTCGCAAGTTGAGCGTTTTACGTGCAAATCGATCGAGTTGGAAAATCTGAACTTCAGCAGACATTCGTGCCACTAACCAATCAGAAGCTTTATTTTGTAGTGGCATGATTATGACGTAGTGCCTGTTGTTGGTGTCCCGAGGGGAAATCCTCTCGCCGACACTGGACAGCAGTTCATCAAACTTAGCTGGGCTCAGTCAGAAGCACCGTTTAAAGCATCCATCATTTAGGTATAGTTTCTGGAAGAGTTGATGAACTCACAGAGCTGGGTGCACCTCTGAAAGGATCTAGTGGACCTCGACACAGCGCCGAATGAATCTATGCTGTTTTTCAGCCTTCATAAAGCACATAAAGCACAGCTACTATCTCAGTAAAATCCATGTTAGCCGTTTAGCAACAATGCTAGAGTCAGCAGGCAGACAGAAGCCCTGCCCATGACGCAAATCCACGTCTATTGTGAAGTGAATTCGACGCACGAATAAAGTGAGTAAACTCAACATGTTCACGCATTTTATTTACATGTGAATAGCGTGCCACGTCTGGTGTGAACGCAGCAGCAGGGAGTGTGTCCACTGAAGTGTTTTTTTGTACAGCTGAATACTCTAGCCCTCATCTAAAAACACTCAGCTGTGAGCGCTTTTCCAATTGTTGAAGCATATAAAATGTGGCTCTTCCATTGACAACAACAGAAAAAAACTAATCTCTGAGCTACAGTCTCATTTAAAAAAAACATGCACTATAAAACCCATTTTGGGATTTTCATGCATCCAAAACACCATTGTCTTGTCAAGGAATTGCCAAAACCCATAAAATATTTTCAGACATTAGTTGACAATGACGTTATGTAAACATCCCCTAAACTTTATAATGAACAATTTGTAATACCTTACAAACTGATGGCTGCCATGTTTGTTTGTTTGTTTGTTTGTTAAACCAAGCAATATCTGAATGTTAGCGTTTGCCTAAAAAAGACAGATTCCTTTTTATTCAAAATATGACACACATTGGGCTTCATTTGTCAAACATTCATAATTATAAGCAATAGTTCCAGCATAACATAGACCTACCCGAAAGCTCTTCTCCAGATTCACTTTGTAAACATCGGATTTCACAGCTAAACATGCGAGTACATGTTCATTCATGCATAATCCCCAACAATTGGTCAACTCAGTATTTAAAAAACGTGTCCAGCAAAGTGCTTTTAGCCAGTTTCAAAATGCCAGACTTTCTTCTTAAAATGTCCAGCTGGTGGTGCGTGAGAACGCTTTAGTGGCACAGCGAGTTCTAGTTAAGATGCTTTGGATGCTATCATTTGGAATGCATGGCAGTAATTTATTATGAGTATCTAATTTTGAAGAATATTACTGAATATAAAAATGTAGTAATCTGTAATATTTAAGACAGATTAAATGAATGTGTAAAATATTACGCCAGCCAGTGCATCAAAATTCAGTAATACATTTGACAAACAATAATTCCAAAATTTACATCACAGCAGCTTTACAACAATTTAAACAAAAGTTTGTTCCGCTCATGTTTCATGAATGACGACTAGGGCCAGACAGAATCTGCGGACATTTCTTGCTTTTTCTGCTGAGAATTTTGTAAAAAAATCTGTTTATGTGGAATGATTTTTGAAGTATCATAACTAAAATCTAATATATGAAATAAACATAATACATTTTAACTTTTATTTAATGTTTACAATGCAAATCCAGTTAGATCCACTAATTTGGTAAACAAAGCAAGTCTCTCATATGAAATAGCTACTAAAAGACAGAACATATTACTTTACAAACTGTATTGTAAATAAATAAAATGAACATTTTCATATTACTGTTATTATCTCATAATAATATTGCTGAAATTAATTTATAAACTGAATAAATATAAATTTATACACATTTACACAAGTCAATACATAGACTCAATGATGGGCTAAAAATCTGCGGAAATCTGCTGATTACTGCGCATGCAGATTCCGTGTGGGCCTAATGACGACTATTATTCAGTTGTTCTGGCATCAAAGGGCAGAAATTGATCTAACTTGGCATGCATACTTCGATGTCTGGTTGTCTATGCCCAAATTCCATCACGGTTAGACATTCGCCAGATATAGGTTAGTTTTTTTTTTAAATTGGAATATCATACCAATTCAATTGCTCAAATGTTCCAATCATTTCTGCCTGCTGCGTCTAGTGTGAACACAGCATTACACAGATACGTCTATTAAAATGGGATATATGGCCCTCTAAAGTTCATTTCAGAGTGGAAATAATCATGGCCGCCATATGTCATTCCAAGCTGAAGGGCTCAAAACTGGGCCATTAAGGATTTTTAAGGATACAACTGATGGATCATTTGAGTAAGAAAACAGTTTCTTCTTGAAAATTGATTCTTTGAAATTTCCTGATCAATGATATACTGTTAGCAAACATTATGATAATACACACAATGCTGGAGCAGACAATTTACTATATGTTTATAGGTTTTGTACACTTGTTATCTCTCAATAACAAAATGAATACACTGCAGTTAAGAAAGTGTGACTTTTCATATATTGACCATATTCTTCAATGCGGAAGTGCGCTCGTTTTTGCAATTGCAATTCAGCTGCCTACGGGTGAAATGACTAGGATTAATAAACCGCAGAAACGGTCAAGCTACTTGCTCTACAAACAAGCGTTTGCATGATTATACAAACAAAGCAGAATCATACAATAAGAAAATGTCAGTTTGCAACATCAAGCAGCATAACCAGCTGTTTTCTCATCTAAATATCAACGGAAGTGAATGAGAACGGGAGTCTTGAGCCAAAAAGATTGCAAAAGACTGTGCCCGCTCGTACACTAAGAATAAGGTGAATATGATTTTTATATATTTATAAAATATGTTGCGTTTAATGAAAGCAGGCCTTACAGTATTAAACATAAAAACCTCTTTAAATATCTGTTAATTAACACTTTCCTGTACTTTATTAACACTCATCTATGCTTTAGAATTTTTTTTGTGGATCCATGATATCTGCTCTGACAATTTGAAAGTTAAATACTGTATGGACATTTTTTTTTTGCAATGCGAGTAATGATTTTTGACTCCCATCTAGTTTGGCATATATCTTTACACCTTTGGTTGCTGGACCAGTGATAAATGCACAAACTCTCAGATTCACTTGAGTAAACATGAGAGTTAAAGGAGTCTAGTGTTGTTTTGGACTCAATTGTCAAGGTGTTGCTATGTGATTGCCAAGAAGTTCTGTGTAGTTGCTAGGCAGTTTCTGATTAACCCCAAGTCAAAAGAGCACTCCTTGTTTGTAGATATATATCATACGTCTCATCCAATGGAGGCTCAATTTTTTTCTGCCTGTTTTATGGTCCGCTGGCAAAAAATCTTCCACACCTCTTGCAGCATGATTTGAGGCATCATTTGTCACCATGGGATGAGTTAAATAGGGAAGTTTCACACAATGAAAAATGAGAGCAAGGTCTTCAAAAACAGCGTCTCCAGCTGTGAATCGCAGGCTACAGCGCATGAAGCATGACAGGAAATGAGTGCTTATCAGGGATCAGCTTCTCTTTGTCCATGTAATCAAAGTCTTTTGGACATGGAAGCCACAAACTGATCCCAGATCAGCAGCTTTATTGCAAGCCGATTTATTAAATGTATAGATCTGCCGTTATACTGTATAAAGGTCAGAATTGAAGGTTGGAGAGGTGGAGAGTAGAGCTAGATCTGAGACGAGAATAGAGAGCGCTTTTTTTTTTTCTCCACCCGAGTCTTATTTTATTAAGGCCTAGAGCACAACAGAGAAAAACATTGTCATGTGATGACTGGCCTCACAGGGCTCCGAGACCTTATGAAGATTTATCTGAAAACAGCTGTTCTATTTTTATTATCGACATGTGAAAATGACGATACGATTGCACATTTATTTTGAGTGTGATGTAAACGCGCTTCCTAAAGCTGACCTGAAGTATCTTTTAAGTAGTACTTGATAAACACGCTGAAGCAGTGCATGTGTACTTCACTGCCTATACGTCCAAGTTCCATTCACACAGTATAGAACATACTTTTCTAACGGCCGAGTAGAATGTTTAAATTCAAATGCAGTACCTACTGAGTAGTCATTTTCTGACGCAGCCTGTGGTTTTACTACTACTACTACTACTACTAATAATAATAATAATGTAAAAAACAATTATTGTTGTTAAACTCAGTTTATCATGGTTTTGCTACACTAATTACAGTTTATCTATGGTGTTCTTAGTAAAACTGGTTAAACCAATGGTAATTATTGTGCTAAAAATGTTTACCACACAGTTACTATAATAAAATCATGGTTCATTTTCATGAGAGGTAAAACATGCTGGAATTATGTTAATCCATGAAGTATTTAACCTAAATCAGGCATTAGCAAACATGTTAGCAAGGTGCAATTTCACTTTTTCTGAGCAACTTCAGGCTTTTCAAAAGTTATTTTAAACTTCCAGTCTTGGTGTTGTCTAGTCAAGCTTTTCATCAAACATTTTACTCATCTAGTAAATATTTGAAAACCACAAATGATATCTTATTAGAGATGCCTAAAATAAGTTTATGCTAATAATTGTATAATTTGACCTTTTCATGCTAAGGAAAGCCTAGTGAAATGTCATACGGTTACAACACCCCAAAAACTTGACATTTATGAAATCTGAGAGTAACGCAATCTCAATTCTCTGTATGTCCTGTACATGTGGTTGAATTGACAATAAAGCTCACTTTGACTTTTAGACCAGATGACATTTAAAATGATATAACATTTGGGAAACCGACAAGAATGTACATATTGTATTTATTGGTTTTAACTCTTTTGATCATATTCCAATAGGGCTGTGCGATTAATCAAAATCGAATCGCAATTTGAAACAATGCGATTAGCTAATCATAAGTGACAAATGAAATTATATTTATATATATATATATATATATATATATATATATATATATATATATATATATATATATATATATATATATATATATGTATATGTATATATGTATATGTATATATATATATGTATATGTATATATGTATATGTATATGTATTATTTAACTTTCCCCACTCAGAGCAAATGGGTGACTGCCGTCTGTCTGTTCTAGCCAATTGACTGATCACGCTTTTATTCAGCCCCATCAGAATTGCACAACCAAACTATGCAGAGCACACACGATAAAAAACAAACAGGAAAGCGCAGACAATTGAAATAATAGAGTCGGAATCATAGCATCGGTAATATTGGAATATTTTGTTTTCAATGTTACAGACACCAAACAAAAACGGGTCATTTTTAAAAGCTGTTGCAGAATTGTTGCCATGGCTTGCAGATTATTGAGCTGAAGCTTGACTACAAACTTAAATCGCAAATCAAATCACAATCACAATATCTGTCAGAAAAATCGTAATTAGATATTTTCCCCAAATTTTCCAATGTCACAACAAACAATTATAAATGGCATTATAGACTGTTTTTTGCATTAAAGGTCAGTCACATTTGTCAGTGTCTTTGTACAATTGCTTATCTTGCATTGATATGGTTTAAAATGAAGGCTGGTTGTCTCAAAGTAATTGCGCTTAATAAATCCTCTAAGAAACCTTTCTATTATTAAAACCTGCCTTTAGGAGTCCATAGTAAACATTTCTTTTCACAGAAATATAATTTAACAACCTGTTCACATTCAAATCCTCTGCCTTGTTTCCTCAGCTGTGCAAAATCTCTCGATTTCAGTGGGAAGGCGACATGTTTCGCCCACTCGTATGTCTGCCATATGGACACTATCCTCATTTCCACACACACTACACCACTTCTTTCCTTTAAAATGGCTCTGTTTGATCTGAGCATGTATGAAGTTACTAGCTGTTATCATCAATCCTTTCCAGCAGTCCTTTCTGATGTTCAGCTAATTGTCGGCACTTGATCGCATCCTTTTGAGCTCGTCCATGTTTGTGTTTCTGAAAGTCACTCAAATGTCTTTTATGTTTAGCTGAGGGAACTGTTTAATAAGACCCTCTGTAATCTTGGCAGAGAGTCCTGGAATGATTTTCATGTAGTCTGGTGTGTTTTCTCCTGTAGGAGTTTCATGCTCGACACAAATGCAAACGTCAAGAAGCACCATGTTTTAGGGTTTCATTATAGTGCACTTAGTAGTGTTTTGCTTAGTGCTTGCTTTGTATTATTGTTGGTTTTGGGACTGTGACAGAGAGTTGGCAAACACCACTCATGTTTCCTTAAGAAAAAGTATACATTTAGGTCATAGCGGCCTGTTTACATCTGCTATTAAGATGTTTTTATCAAACTGATACATTTTTATCGTAAAAATGAATACATCATAGTTAAAAGTTTATTTAGAGTGTATGCAAGTTAGATTACGAAATATTAGACCATCAAGAGATCGAGTTTATACATAGACTCGGCTGTAGATGCTCCCTCATCAGAAGATTGGTCAAAAATGGAAAAATGAGACCGATTTAAACACCAGGTTAAACAAGAGTGTTTTCTTTGCCTATTTGTGATCCAGTCAACCAAAATGCTTGTTTATACCACACATAAGCAAGGTCTAAATGGTTTTAAGCTTGGCCTGGCACTTTTAACCACCAGTTAATCTATTTGTTTTCATAGAGTAAACGCTTATGTTGTTAAATGCCTTCAAACAGCACCAAAAGACCAGCTACTCTCCACCTTCTGATCAAATACATAATCCTATGAAAGGTTTTATAAGTGCATCAATAAAATCTATCAGAAATAATAGCTGCTTCTGTATTTTTCAGCATGGCTCGGTTTGGTTTAGTTTAGCTTGGGTTTGTTCGGATTTCCACTACAGTTAAGTACCAATAAAAGTGGTGGATAAACAATTGCGCAGCACAAACCAACCCACAATGATGGAATGGTGTTTCTGAGCAGTGGCAATTGCCGATATTTATTGGCAATTTACCATAGTTACTTTTGGTAAATTTTGGTCTTTTGTGTCACAAATCTAATGACGTAGGTAGTGACGATTCTCTCTAACCAAATCAGTGATCAGCTGCGGGCTAATGATATTAAGCTCAATAGCTTCTGCGACTTACGAATGTAGTCCGCTGCTGTTGTTGCTGTTATGCCTAGCTCACACTGTGCGAATTTGTGTTCACACTGTCTAGACAGCCTGATCTTATGAGGAAACGTAACTATTTTACGTTTTGTCAGTTTAGTGGCTAATTTGTACGAAAATGTACCATTTTTAAAAAAGGTGTGGCACCAAACTGCACTCTTAAACCCAACCGTCATCGGGGGATGAGCCAATCGCACTAAATTGTACGAATGAGATCGTACGATTTCAAGCGAATTAGCCACTAAATCAAAAAGTGACAAAGTGCCCTGAGAAAGCATTGTTCTGGAGGAGCATTTAGTTGCTGCCTTGTTTACACTGCAACATGAATCGGCAACAGGAAGATTTACACTGCACAACTACTAGGACTGCATGATGTTGGAAAAATCTGACGATATGAATGTAATTTCACCTGATGATTTGAATAGCTCCATTTGGAAAGATTTCATTCATTTAGCCCGTATTATCAGTATTCAAATGTAACAATCAAATGAAAAATAACACGGTCATCATTGTATAAATAACAATATTTAATATTTTCTTTATCTTTTAATCTTTAACAAATGATCTAATCCTGTGATGTGACTATTGCGGTCATACACACATTGTGATATTAATGCTCAACCAAAATATACTGTTCAGCCCTAACGGCTACTCTAGAAACAATCCCCAACAACTCTGTTTGACTCAAAAATGCACGTGAGAAGTGATAAGAAAATAACTCAAGATCACATGTGAGGTGAGAGTTGGAGGCCAATAAAAACGTAGCAATTTGCTGCTGTGGCAAATGTTTTTGTTTAATCTTATTATAAAGTTTATTTATTCTGATATTGTAGTCTATAACTGTGGTCCTCAACCACCGAGCCATGGACCAGTACCGGTCAGTGGATCGATTGGTTCCTGGCCGCACAAAAAAATCATTATTTCAGTTTTATTTATTATCTGAGTCTGAACGAACTTTTATTTTGAAAAATATTTTATTTTGAAAAATAAACATATTCTCTCGGTTACATCTTGAGCAGCCAAATTTAACCTAAAGCAGTAAAATCAGTAAGAAACAGATGGCTTTGAAAAGTTTTTTTGCGAAGGGGAAAAGGCCCAGTGAAAGACCTGTGAACTGCCAAGGAATAGATCCACAACCCAGTTGTCAAGAAATTAGGTGAACAGATCAACTGCTGGAGATCGCAAATAATGGCAGCCTTTTAGGGTCGTTCACATATCGCTTCTTCACACAAGTTCGTTATTTCCAATGGAGGTGCGCAGCTTGTGCTCGCGCCTACCAGACGCACCTAGTTGAATGAATGTTGTGAGCGCACCGCTTGTATGGAATATACACATTTCGGTAAGACTAATCATCTCAGACAAACACAGAACACTCAATCACTGCAGCGCTTTGTAATTTTCTCCATAAATAAAACTTGTATCAGAGTGACAGCAATGTTTTGTCAGCTTGTCATCATCTGAGAAAACGGTTGATGGTCGGCTAACAACCTACTAACCACCGCAGTCCGAGTAAAATTGTCAAGCGTTGATTAGTGATAAAAAGGTTGGGAACCACAGGTCTATAACTCCTCCCGAACTCTACCCACTACCCTGTATCTTGCCCTCTCCTTGGCTGGAGGGCATCATTGATGTGTTTTTTAGTTAGAACTAATTTCACACAGCAGGATTTTGAATCGCTGACAGGTCCAAGTATTTATCATGCCAAATATTTCATGGGTGTCTATGGAACATCAGCAGTCACATTTTTGAGAATTCACACTGCACAATTGCCGCTCATATCAACTAGCACAGATTTGCCTTAGATTTTTGGAAATTTGTCTGTGATTTCACTAAACTTTTTGGAAAGTCAAAATCGGAGCTTAAAATTGTGCAGTGTGAACTTACTTGAAGACAAGATGTGGGCTGATGACATCATCTTTCACAACATATGCAGAATGCATATTGAGCGTTCACATAAAAACACTAGAATGCTGTTTTTTAGATTTAACAAAAAAAAATAGCAGTTTCACTCTCCCAAAAAGGCAGTTCCATCTGGACGAAATAGCTATACAATACAAATTGTGCATGTATACAGTAAAACGCATCTCGTTGTGGACGGGGCCTATAAATGTGAACACCACCAATGCCTGTAAACCTCTTAACCCATTTGCATCATTCAAGAGTGACCCCTTGACCTACTGTTCAGTTGATTTACAGTGGAAAATGCCACTTTATCAGAGTTTGCTCATTATAAAAGCTGTCTTTTGCTCACATAGATGATTCCACTCACACATTTATAATGATTGATGGAGAAAAAATAACTTGGAGACAAGCAACAATGGCTTTTGTCAGAGAGTTCCTTACTTTGTTTTCATGGACAATGACAGCATGCAAAACCAGCTCCTGTGCTTCATCATGTTGACAAATCAGCGAACAGGCACTTCTGAATCCAGTTAACACACTGCAAATTGTTTAATAAAGCTGAAAAAATGAAAATTCTGTCATCTTTTATTCAGTCAGAGCTGCCGTCTTTGGAGGACGTAAGACGTTCCTGTTGTTGTTTTACAATTTCAAGCTCCAAAAAGAAGGCACGCAGAAAAGGCAAACATTTGAAAAGAAAGGTTATTTGAAATCATGCTCTGTAGCTGTTTAATCTCATTTCCACAGTTATTGTGATACGTTTGGATACAAGAATGTGAAAATGGTTTGCTTTTGTTGCCAGCGATGTCTAACCCGCCACGATTTGAAATTATTCACCTTCATGTCGTTCCAAACCCATAAGACTTTTGTTCATTCTTTTTAATAAAGCCTAAAATATTTTCCACTACAGAAGTACAACCCTAAATCAGAAAAAGTTGGGACAGTATGTAAAACGCAAATAAAAAAAGAAAGTAGAATCTCTTCTAAATTTACCACTTTGTAATGTTGCTCCACACATTCTCTATTGGAGACAGGTCGGGACTTCAGACAGGCCAGTCTAATACCTATATTCTCTTCCTCCGCAGCCAGGATTTTGTAATGTGTAAAAAGAAATCACGCGGAAAACATTAAATAATGTTTGTAGTATTGTGTGCAATGAAATACAAGTAAATTTAGAAATCACTACCAAATTAAACATGAAGTAGAAAGACCGAAATACTCCAAATAGTCTTTGTTTGATTTCTATCATCAAAAACCCATTATTTATTTTTCTTGCTCAGATATGCTTGTCTGACTGATTTTGATAATTCCTCATAAATCCATATCTGTATTATTGTAAAAATTCCATTTACTAGAGCTTGACTGTCACTAGTCATGAACTGTACATTTAAGTATAAGGACAAAAGCAGCATGAACTTTATTCAAAA